>NC_143579.1:160642750-160942750 GCF_048544385.1 Mastigoproctus giganteus
ATATTTAGCAAGTATTTAGTAATGGTATCTAACTGACTTAGAAAATTGGTCGCCAACTACTAATAACAGTTCTGTTGTCTCCAATTCTTGAAGTAACTTATTTACAGGACGAGTAAGGTATATTAGAATTGATATTACAATTTTTATATAAAGACATTCAGCAGTGTCAAAGAATCAGTTATTCTTTAAAATATTTTTCCACACTGTTATTCATGTCTTTCTTTATAATATTGTAAAGCAGAGCAATTAACTCTCATATACAGATTCATTTAACAAGATTTCTGTAAGTAAAAGAATTTCATTTCTTGTAATAACAAAATGCCAGATAGATGCGAAACTAAACTTGAGAAATTAAATATATAATTAATATTTTTGAAATTAACTGGTAATTACGAAAATAATTACTTTTCTGCTATTTAAGAAAAGTAAGTATTTAATTGATATAAACTATTTGTCGTTGCAATGGTCGGCCTATTTATTGTCATCAAATCGATTAATAAGAATCCCCTTCAGCTAATTATCTAAATCAGAAAATGTTTTCACTACACCATTACACTGAATACAAAAATAAAACTACAATCAGGATACTTCCTTCGAATTTGCTGATTTGAAGTACAATTCCTCTAATAGATATTTACTAATGTTGTCTGCTGATACAAAATACTTAATACTTTGGACTGCTGATTGCAATTTGTAATCTGAAAGTTATGTTTGGTGAGTGAGAAGTAAACTTTGATTGGAAATTATTTTTTGCAAAATAGGAGTGCAGTTTATTTGTATTGTTTTCTTCATTATAGAATTACTATTCTTTAAATCAGTAGTGTTGTTCTCTGATATCAATGACGTGGTGTCAGTAATATTAATAATGAAAATCATGAGTTGAATTTCTAGTACATTCTTTAGTTAAGCCAATAGGTTGAAGATTTATTTGTATAAATAAATCTTCATACGCTATTGATTGACAAAATACATTGTCTGCTTCATCACTTTTAAAGAAAACTGCTGCCTGTTATTTATAACCAAACTCACCAAGTAAAAGTTCAGAATGTCTTGTAAGTCAAAATAAGAAATTAGTCACTCGAACAATTCTCAATAAAAAGTAACTCACGTGGGATGATATTCTGCACTTCGCTTAAAATAAGATAGTTGAGCCAACTTAGAAGCTCCCATCCGCGCATCTTCAATTAAAATCGAATCAGGACTCTTCCAAATGAAATGTAAGGGATCCAGTTACTGACCAGTCTGCTGGAAATCACTAACGGTTCTGAGATTAGAGAATACATAAAACAAAACAAAAAAAAGCAAATGCAGGTGAATGCCATATATATATAATAATTATTAATATTATAATAAGAATGAAATAAAATTATATTTGTATTAATAGTATAGCGGGTAAGGATGCCATAAAGCCTTCTGGCCCTCTTTCAAGCCTATCACCTATAACCTTTATCAAAGAGCCTGAATCTGAAGACGCTCTCATCCGTAGGCACAACGGAACTTACTTGTCAATTAAACTTCATACGAATACTTGCCTAGATATACTGCACGCCATTCTTGTAAATAACAGGCTCAGATTAAAAACATGTCACCAGCGGTAAATCCTTGGATGTGTGACCGTTGCTGTACACCTGCTAATTAATCCTTATTATTTATTAAATCTAAGCAGGGAATTTGCAGATTATGATCGGTATAATCAAATCTCTCGCGCTTGTTACTGAATAAGAGGAAAGGATTCCTGGGTAAATGTTGTTTAAAATTTAATAGCGCAAAACGTTGTTGTTGTTGTTGTTGTTGTTGTTGTTGTAAAAGGTTTTAAGAGATCAACAACTAAGGCCATATTGCTCCGTGAATATTGTCTGTAAACTGCGTGTGGAAAACTCAATTCTTCTGTTGACAAAATGCATCGATGGAAGAAATCGATTCTCCTATCAGATATGATATTTTATCCGAAATTTTAAACATATTAGGCTGTGATATTTATTCCGAGAATTTCCTACATGCTGATAGTCTTCTGCGTACAGGCAGACCCCCACCTCCGAAACTGTGGGTGAAGAGATAAACATTTCATATCTGTGCGAATATATTCCAGAATTCAGAAATCATTTTCACGAATTTATATCTGGTCCAGTCATTACAAACAGGGAATTCCATGCACAGAATAAGGAAATAAGAAACAAAATTAGCTTTGCGAATGCCTCAAACATCAACACTTGGGCAAAAAGACGTTAAGATGTTTGCTTAATAAATGCAAAGAAGTTCCTGAGGTCCGCGCATCCCTCTCGGCTCTTAATGCTAGTGTGGAAGAGAGCATCAGCTCATTGAGCAAACTCCTGAGGGAGATAATCATAAGCAGCAATCCCCTCATGGATATATTCATGAGAATCAGCCTCACTTATTATCAGAGCTCTACTCTGACAATAAGTGAGACTAAACTTCTGCGCCCTGAATAGTCCTCGACCCACATATGCAGAAAGTAAATCAAAATTCAACAGTTATTCGAGAAAAATTTCCTCTCAGAAGAGCCAGAAAAGTGATCGGGATCAGAACCTGCAGAAACTCTACAAACCTGATCATCTTCCAGATCAAATGCTCACAACAGTTAACTTTAATCCATCTACACAATCCCAGAACGCTCTGAACAAAGATAATGCGCATTTTAACTCTCAGCTTCTGCCCATTTGACAGGGATATTTAATATTGCAGCTGTTAGGACCAGAGAAAAAGTCTGCCACCAGGCTCAGATAGGTGAAGATAAGACATCCCCCTCATATTCATCGTTTGTACTTTCTTGCTCGCTCAATGACGTAAATAGTGTGTTTTTAAATGCACTTACTGCCATGAGAGTTGCAGAACAGGAGATAACAGGCATTCGTAAAAATGTATCATTCATTTTCTTATGCTTCAACAAGGATATTCGAAAGGGATCTGAGATTTTATTCGGTATCTTCTGGGCCTATACGATCCTGTATAATGAAATATTGTTTATTTACAATAGATAAAGTGTACCTTAACCATTGCATACTGTTGGTCGATTTGTATGCCTTAGATATTAATAAGACTTGGTATTTTTTTGTCAAGAGACAGGTCCCAGATTCAAATCTATTCGATTTAAAGAACCCACGTAACTATGGTGTTTCGACAAGATAATAGAATTTGATATTTCTGTAAAACACAGATGACTTCGAATAAACAGACAGAGCATCTACACTTTTCCAAATTCAACGTACAGTTGCTGAATTTTGCATTAGAGGCACAAACTACACTTTGGTTAATGGAAAAGCTTCTTTTCAATCTTTTTTTTTATTTATTTTCAACAGCAGCTGCAATAGCACACAAAAATGATATGAATGTATTACTTCAAGTCACAGGAAGCATTTTCTTCATTAACTGAAAAAAAAAAAAAAAAAACATTTGAATGTAACGTAGTGGACTGAACTAAATTTACTTCTTTTTTCTTCAAATATATAGAGCAGATCTTCTTATAAGAATAATTTAAAATCGACCCTTTTTGTTTTCCCTATTCGAAGTAAACTTCAATTTACTCTGAATTTGTTGGACACGTTGGAGAAAGTAACATATTTACTTTAGTACCTGAAAAGTTAAAAGAGCAGATTTTGGCTAAAGAAAGAGCGCTTGAAACAAGCATGCTCCATTCCAGTTGCTATGTGACCCAGTTCAATGCAATTAAGCGTATTTTCGGAGCTCTAAGAAAGAGCATCTTGTTACAGACATCGCCAGCATGCGCTGGAAACCAACTGCATGTCTGTCTCCATCTGCTACGAAGAAAATTATATAACCGTATCAAGACACTGTTCCTATCGCTCTTTCTCTGTTTTTTTCCCCTCCAACTTGTTTGGATTGTTAAGCCGTGTAGTCCAGGCAACAACTTTCGTTTGATGGATAAGTGGCCTGTTTTGCACTGATCTTAAACATCGAAATTTGAAACCTTCAGCTTAGCCATGGGGCTCTCAGCTATCTAACCCCCACACTGCTGCAACTGTCATTATTGTAAACAATGTGGCGTTGCAGTTCGCTCGGTATTCTGCACGTACGCTAGTTTCAGTAAATCCACCCAGACTGTCATAATCTCGATTCATTATAAGAAAAAGCGAAATGAGTGGCCAACAAGTCGCTTAAAGCCTGAAGTTTGATTCCTAGCCCATTTCTTGCCGTCCTTGTTTCATTTCTTCGCCATCTTCGCACAATTGTAGAAGAATAATAAGCTGCCAAGAGAGGTTTCAATTACTTTTCTGAGCTTTCTTTTCGTTTTCCTGTTTGTTTGCACATGATCCTTCTTTTCTTCGGAAAAGGAAAAGGAGGATCATTTAATTTGCTGAAAAACAAATTACTCACAAAAACTGTTCGCTTTTCCGATGTTATTTTACAGTTTTGGTGACATCTGCAATTTTCGTAAGCCACTGATAAAGTTCTTTGGATGATATGGGGATTCTGGTACAAGGATAAACAATAATGCATTTGAACAAGTACAGTTAGCTGCTATAAAAGTACTATAGTTATATATATATATTATAAAAACTTCAAACACAATTTATTCAGTACATTTTTATGATTAATTTTTCACCACCGTGGCCGAGTCAGTATCGGTCCATCTGAATGAAACATCCAGCAACTAATTGGATGAAAAACTTGGATGTTTGATCCATTTAACTGCTTTTTGGATGAAAAACCAAAAGTTTTTCATCCAGTAAAATAGTTAAATCGACCAAAAATACGCACAGTATACAAACGCTTCCTAGTTTTATTTGACGTGATATAAAATACAATTTAAATACTTCAAAAGCCTTTATCTCAGCCTTAAAAGAGAATGAGAACACTATTTTGTCTCTCCCGCCATTCCTAAACATAAGTCACTGATTCTTTCTCATTAGCTATAACTAAAAATGTTTTAATAGTGAAGTAAATTTTAATGATGCAAACTGTGTCAGACCTAATGTTTCATAACCATCCAAAACATGAGATAAAGAAGGAAAGAAAACGGTAACCTACACGTTTTCTTTCTTTCTTTCTGTATCAAGTGTGAAATAAATAAATAAAACGTAACCTACACTTCTCCAAGTTCTTCTCATTATTTAATTTGTGGGAACAAGCATCAAAAGAGGAAAGAATATGCAATAATATGTCCGTTCTTTGGAGATGTTAATGTGGATTTATTATTTTTTTGTTTTTTCGAAACACATACGTTCGGCCTACTTTCCAAAATTATTCTCCTTGATTATGAGATCCCCGCGTCTTATCCTCTCCTGAAAACTTTTGTTTAGAACCTATTCCCAATCGAATTTACAGGCAACATTAAGGTACTCTTAGAGCGGTATTGTTATTCAATTCAACATATTGAAACAGGGTGGCTGACAGCAATTGCATTCATTACCAGTTTAGAATTCGTATGTTTGAAATCCAATCCAACTCGAAATTTCAGTTCTTTTATATGCCGGGGAGGGGTTTCTAGATCATAGCCTTTATTCGAAATTTGTTATGTGCACAAACGCACATTTTCTATAACAGTCCAATTTAGTGATGAATTCAAAAAATGAGGGTACAAAAATTAAAATCAAACACGAACTGATTCAAATACTCGTCATGATCTCCGTCAATATCTTAACAATACTGAATGGAATATTCAATGTTCATCCACTGGAACGCAATAAATTTTAAGAGCCCACCCCTAAAAATAACTTCTACACTGAAATTTTATATTAACATAGCAGCAATATCCAACTAATAAAAGGACATTTGGAAAATTCTCCATTTCGATGGCAGAGAGTTGACTTACATTCCCATGATGTTCGATAATGTACGGTACTAATGCCGAAAACAGAGTCATCGTCCGTTTCTAATGCGATAGTTTCACGTGGCTGCAATAACCCATTTTCTTTGATTGTTTCCACCCTAAAAAAGAGGCTGATGACTACTCCAAAATGTGCGAGATCAGCTGCGAAGTGGAATTGTGCAGTTTACTTCAAATATGATTGCGTTCGCCATCGGAGCGTAATGCTAGACATTCTTCCGAAGGCTTCGAAGAAATAATGAAGCTAATTTTACGGAAGATGATTTTGGTGTGATAAGTTAAAATTTGTATAACAACTGTTCTGTGATTGGGCGATATCGACCGTATTAGGAGACGCATCTACCGCTTTATTACAGGTTCCTTATGTTCAATAAAGGCTTTCATTTTTCGGAAACTACTATGAAGATCATTGCTTAAAGAAATGATGGGAATAATGCCTTTGGTTCTAATAGTGACACACTAAAGGTTCAATGTTTTCATACGAGCAGTGTAACCTGATGGTTTGGGTGATTACAATACGCATACAGAAAGTTCTAACCTGTCACATAAAATTTCGCAGTGCATAAAGCGTATTGCTATGACTTTATCAAGTTATAGTTTTGGTTTACAGTATACTTGAAATAAATCGTTCAGATGAAACAGAAAGAATGCTTTATGTCAAAACAAAATACTAAATTATTACTACAGGAAGGTGTAGATAGCATCTTGGTAACTTTTCGCGTTTTGTTCGAGGATTCATTCGGAAAAATGATGACCGTTCCTTCTCAGGTAAGCTTATGAAGTGATAAAGATTAGCGGTTTAACTTCAATTTTTTTAGAGTGTCCGTATAAATTCTTACAGATATTATTACCTTTTGTATGGGAGATAAGAATCAATTTGAAATTCCACTTAATAGAAAGAAAGTCTGTTCACTTACGTTCTTTTCATCGAGGTTTATATCAACTTTCAACTCGATTTGAAAATGTGGTGATTACGTTCGATGCTCTTTAAATGATATTTTGGATTTATATTGCAGACTTCTCCGATTATCTTCTTCTGAAGGTTGCAGTCACGTGACTCCAACTGATGCACCTACCACTGGGTATCACCAGCCGACTTTTTTTGCAGTGCTATCGGGCAATTGCATTTCCGCAGACGTGCGGAGCAAAGATGAGTTTCGATAGCGAAAGGAAGTGGCACGAAAAAGGATTTTAAAGAAGTGCTCGATCTGTTGAACTGAAGATGTTGGGAAGCACACCAAGTTTCAAAGGCTCCATTTAAATTCCACAGAATAGGATGATTCGGATCAATGATCACAGTGCACAATTTTCGTGGAAACGATGCAGCATGTTAAAGTAACTTTGTTCTGTTTCTGTTAGCGTATTAGCTTATATTACAATGAAATACAAACAAATCGAAAAATTGCCTAGTTCAGCTGTCACCCTTGCACTAGCACAGTGGTTATAACCATCGACTTCCGGCAGCAAGTGGAAATTGCTTGAATTCGAACTCTGTCAAAGATGTAAGGATTCGTGTTTTTTTTTTTTTTTTTTTTTTTTCGCAAAATCGCTGAGTTAGTCGACCTCAAGCGATGGTTTCGTCGTTGTTTTCTTTCTTCTCCCGGATACTAGTCTTTTCATCCTGAAAACCGAGCGAAATCACTCAATCACTGTAATTATATACTGACCTCCAATGCCTTAGTTACTTTGGCGCTCTTAACTCACACATGACCCAATTTGTAACTATTCAGTTGCTGTTTGATTGTGTCCCTCAAATCCATTTGCTACTTTTCATTATTATATGCGAGTGTAGAAGCTTTGTTAGCTTAGTGGTAGCTTAGTTTTTAAAACTCCCTCTGTCGGCAAAAGACTGGTTCCCATAGCGGAACCGAAACAGTTTAATTAAATGTATTGGGTGGGCAGGGGGCGCACTATAACTTCACCAGGGAAAACTAAATTTGTTAGCAAATGAATAAAAATGCTCCTTAATTAAACTTTCAAACGTTAGTATTTCTCCTTGGTTTACCTTTTGAATAATTTGTTCTTGAAATTTCTGGTTATTGTTTTCTGTGCGTGTTCAATGATATTTTTGTGTAATATTATAGTTGAAGTCTATCATTTCGTGCACATTACGCGAAACCGAACTTTGCGATCGTCATTTAAAAACAAATAGTCCGGGCCTTAAATTCAACCATATAATAATCACTGAAGAAATTTTTGTATTATTGGGATCTATTTATAGGGCCATCTTCCTTAATTTAACATTCCTGAAGTTCCAGTTTATAAAAATAATAATAAGAAGAAAATAAATCACAAATTACTGAAGGAAGGAAGAAATAAGTAAACACTAAGTTCCGCTTTAACGAAAACTTATAAAATCGGAAAATATTTGCTATAACTGATTTATCTCCAAACAACAGGTAAATAAGAGCTAAAGTGCATGTGGAAATGAAACAATGGGATAATAAAATAAATCAACTTGTCTGGTATTTTTATTTGAATTTTACGAATTCATACTCTGATTATTTTTTATACCAATAAGTTTTAGCTGAAAATGTACTGTATATATATTATATGATTTAATTTTTTTTTATTAATAGCTTTAGAGCATCGAGTTAATTCCTGCAATCTAATACAAGCAACTTTATTTGCCTTCGGTTTATTTCTGTAATGCACTGTATACTGCGTAACAAAAAGATATGGGTGAACAGCATGAAAAAAGACTGCTGTGAATGCCGAGTACAAACTTGAGCAATACTGTCTTCCTCCAAAGATGAAATGGAGTTTATACTCCTCAATATATAACCGCTGAGTTGGCGAAGTTCTGAATGCAACTACAGAAATTCCGAGGGCATTTTGCTGAACAGTATAAGCCATCCCAAGGTGCTTTTTCTCCAGCAGAATCGTATACTGGGGCACCATAATCTGAACGGGATCTGATTAGGGATCCATACAGATGAAGCATGGTCACTCGGTTAGCGTCTATGTCCTGGCAAATACAGTGATAGTAGTGAGTAAATTAACTTTCTTATTAAACAGTTTGTGCGTATATATTTTATATATTCAAGAAAATTCAACTTATCATCGAGAATGAGACTGATAAATCGAACCCTATTTTAGAGTGCTATCACAGAATTATACATTTGCAGTTCATATTCAATATGTAGTTTATGCATTGTGCACAGATGTATTATTAGTGTTTTTTTTTCTTTCATAATCTGTATCCATTCTGCATCACACAAAGACATTCTTCATTGAGATCCGAAGCTCAATGGAGTAGGCCTATTCTGAGAGTGACAAGAGATAATGAAGTGATGTATGCAACGGAAGACCTCGACTGTATTTTGTTTTTGTTGTATGATTAATGGTGATTGAAAACAGCGTTGAAGCGATTCTCGAGAAAATTTCTTGTTGCTAAACGGATTGAAAAACGTTCTATTCTGATATAATTAGACATGGGAGACTGCCACGTAATTCGCAAATACAAGTCTAAGAAAAGCGAAACGCCGGGTGGCATCGAAAGCTTTATCAATATCTATCTTATCCTAACCACGAAGAAATGTTAATTTTTGACAAATTCATTTAGTATATTTGATGCAGCATCGATCATGATGTTTTTACGCAAACCATATCGGTGACTATTTATGAGATTCTAATATTCAAAATACCACGTGAGCATTACTAATTATTTTTTCTAATGTTTTTTCCCTAGACCACTTGTAAGAGAAACTGGCTGATAATTATGATGATTAAATAGGTATTTTCCAGTTTTCGAAAAGTAGGGCAGTAAGTGTTTCTGCAGTAGATAATATATCCCATCAGTAACAGATGAGCTACGATTAGATTTATTTATTGATTCTCATAATTCAAATATAAGATTGTAAACGGTCGAATATAAGGAAGAGACAACAAAGTGTTAAAAATTAATTTTTTCTGCAACTATTGCTGATGCTTGGGAGAATGCTTCTTCTAGTGCATTTGCAATAATGCAAGAAGACAGTTCTTGTCCATTTCAGATCACAATAGGAGTGGGAATTAGAGGCAAAATACCATTGAGATGACCGATCTTTTTTTCCAAATTAGGATTTATTGATTATCAATAAATTCGGAATATTTTTTGTGGAAGCAAACTGATTCCAGGATTCCCTTTTAGCCTGCTTTCTTATATGATGTGCTACTGCTCTTAATTTCTTATATATGATCAGATTATTTGACAGAATATCTATGACATAGGTTCCATGCCCCTCCTGCTGCAGGTATCTGATGTTTGCAGAAAACTTTGGGGGTTTGGAGCTTGCAAATTATTAGAAAACAATAACTACTGAGTGGATCATTTAATACTGTCCATTTATACTGGGATATGACTTAGCAGAACCGATGGAAAATATCTATGACCAAGGTTTTCCCAGTAGGCAAAATAAGTAGAGCAAGATTCCAACTGCCAAGTAATGATTCTTTTAAATTTCCTCGTTTATTTTATATAATCTCCATAATGGATGGCGGCCATTAAATCACCAATTAAACAGAATGTAATCTGAATTTTAATAAGTTCTGCAAGATCTTTGACTGTAGATTTGGAGACTTAATATTATATTAAACTAAACCACCAAATTTTAGTATTATATTGAAATTTGGTGGTTTAAGCATAAAAAACTTAAAATACATCTTACCATACAGAAGAAGAGGTACAGATGATTCATTAGAAACATGTTATATCTGTGTGGTAAATATTTAGGCTCTAATAATAGTTTAACGGTTAGCGCGTTCGAAGAATACAGAAGATTATGCAGCGGTTAATGTCATATGAAAGGAGTGTATATTTGAAATACAAGAACGAATATTTTAAAACGTAAGAAAAGTATTCATTCGGGGTTAAACTGTGCGAATCAGCGTACAAAGACGTTTATGGTTAGAAAACGTTGCATGCTTTATGGTTTGGGAGAAAATGATTTTAAAATATATTCGACATAATTAATTGGAAATATTGGACATTAATTAGACATCGAAGAAGGAAGCAGAGGGATAATAGCGTAATAGCGTCACCTCATGAATAAATTCATTGACTGAAGATATAACTACTTGTGCGAATCTAATGAATAATCTATATCCGTTTATATACATAGACCACCTCTGGAAACCAGTTGTAATCAGCCTTCTGCACTAAGCGGGGCTCTGCTGTAGTCACCTTTCTTCTTCAAGAGCATCTCGTGGGATGCATGATGACTCTTCCTATGATTAAAGCCACCTCCTTTCAAAATCGGCCATGTGGTAATAATTTTATATGTTCATTGATTATTAAACCAAATGGGAAAACGAGTGAATAAAACGTTAGAGAAAGACTATGATTTGTAATTAGTGAAAATATTGGGCGTTAAACTATTACAATATCAACAGTATCAGATTCGTAATTAAACTAATATCAATAACAGTTCACTCGCATGTAATCGGCTTGACAAAAGTTATTATAATTTGTCATACTAAAATTCTAGACAATAAAAACTTCTAAATTACTGATTTAAAAGTTTTCAGTATTCTTTGAAGGATGACTAGCTGCGAAATTCAATGTCATAATTTGGGTAATTATTATAATTACAAAGAATTTTTTTAAATACTAAAATACATAAAATAAAATATTTTTGTCATCTGAAATAAAATAATTATCTCTCTCAGTAATTAGTATTTCCCTTCGAGCCTTAATTAACACTTCAGTTCCTCTGGGTATTGACGAAACTAATGATTTCCATAATTCGGATCTTTCGTGCCACCATGTTAAAGTTACAGCCTCTGTTAAAGCGAGCTGTAGTTTACTGCTAGTTAAGAACATGTTTCTTCACGGCACCCCAATGGCTGTCGATGGAATTTACATTTCGCGAGTTGCCAAGCCAAAGCAACTTTTTACTTGGTTTTCTTGATGTAATTTGTATTTTTTTTTTTTTTTTACTACTAGGTTGGGTGGATGTTGTAGGAGTCTTGGGCAGGACACATAGCTCGAAGACATGATGACAGATGTACGAAGAAAATAACAGAATGGTATCCAAGAGGAGCTAGAAAAAAACCTGGAAGACAAAGGCGGAGATGGATAGATGAAATTCATGAGTTTGTGGGTAGTAAATGGATGGAAATGGAAAGTTGCTGGAGTGGCCTTCATCCTGCAGTGGATTGAAAATGGCTGATGATGATGATGATGTAGGGGTTTAAGTACATCAGCAAATTAGGCCATACTGCGACAAATATGATATGTCTGTAAAAATTGAGTGTTCTGTAGTCAATTTGCTGTTTTCGGGATGAAAAACACGAGACTCTGGGAGATAAAAACATGCTATCCTCCTTTGAGACCCACTATCTCAGCCACGCTTGAAAAAGACACTCATACTAATTTCTGCGCGTCTCTGGCCCTTCTCTGAAACAAACTGCTAGTTCAAATTTTTGTTTAGTGTAGAACTCTACAAAAACTTATCCTCCATACTATGTTTGGCATTAAAAATTTACGAGCAACCGGAAAAACAAAATTATGTCAATTACGCCTACATTCAATTAACTACCTATAAGCATTCTATTGCATCTTAATTCACGATAATCTTGTATTAATTTTTTGTGATGAGAGGAATAAATATGTGCGAGAATATGCATTAATTTAAAAAAATATATATTGGATGCTAATAGATGCTTTAGGTCCAAGTTGTTGACGGAAAAGGACTTGAATATGTACATACATTAGTTATTTGGTTATTACCATCATTTCGACGTGACATTCACGTGAAAACTGGACAGCAGAATCGAGTTTTTCAATTTTCTCCAAAGCTTCTAAAGTGACACTAATTAGTTTATTTTAGCGACTCGTGACACTTGAGTTAGAAAGAAAAATATTACTTTCTAACGTAATATTTTTCCCTGCAGCAACACCAGGACAAACTCACTCCCAAGAACGAACTCATTGCTTTCAAACTCGCCTGTCATTTCAAATTTAAGTGAAATATCTGATCTCTAGGCAACGTCACTTCTCAAGCAAAAGCATAAAGAACTGTATCTGTTACCTCCATAACTATTTCTGCATCACAATTTCTTCTGGGTGTAGTGAATCAGAAAGGATGAAGGAACTCTAATAGTATTCCATCCACTTCTATTTCCTGCTTCTAATGCTCACGAAATCAGCAACTGCGCGTGATAATAAAGAAAAAAGTCATATACAAGTTTTATTATTGTTTTGGAAGGAGACTTCCATGGAAGTTTATTGTAAACATTGAGCATAGTACAACTCAGTAAGCATATTGGTTGGGGGGACTGATTTTAGATTTCATTTCTATCACTCACACACACACAAAATAAACAATCTGTCCCGGTTCTAAAGTTGCAGAAACAAACTTTGAGCAAACAAAAGTACGTTAAAAATGTTCATATTAACTTACTTCTTTTCTACACTCCAGTTCGAAGGAGCATCACTAGAGGCCCGTGCTGGGAAAGTAATATTGCGGTTTATAATAATCCAAATGTAATAATAGGAACTGGACTTTTCCATATTCCTAAACATTTAACTCATCCATTTCTGCCAAGTCATCTTACAGTGATGCGCATTTGATGCATTTTTTCTTGAGCAGGGGTCTTCCGTAAACGTCATGTTTCCATCTATATTAATGACGAATCTTAGTTTCCTCAGAAATAGCAATATTTCTATAAGATATTAAAAAAAAAGAATTGGTCAAGGGCCACAAAGAATTGTGAATCACATACTTTGGTTATGAAATTTTATGGCAGTATTTTATTGGCAGTGCAGTTTACCTTTAAAACAGTCGCTCTCTTCTGTGAAAGAAGAAAATTTATTGTCCATTTGTCGGTTTCTGTATTGATATACATTGAAGTTCGAAACCATTACGTTGGAAAATAAAGTACTCTAGTTCCTTCACTATCGTAATAAAAAACAATAGCTTAATCTCTTGTTTGCCCAGCTGGTGTAGTAACGCATTGAGGTTAAAAGCCAACAATTTTAAGTTTTTCCTACATTTTCAGAATATTTTTATACAGTAGAGCGGAAAGCCAAGTGAGAAGCAACCATAAAAGAACTGCAAAGGTTTAAACGCAAGTTTTAAATCAGTCTTTTGATTTAGTGTATGAATATATGTAGGCCAGACAGGTATTAGGCATAATATAGCTGGATACCAGCATCCAATCCAATACAGCTATTGACCTTCTATTTTTCCTAATTTCTTCTTATTCGATAAATCTTCAACGTAGGTACCACTTCAATACCACCAGTCTATTTACACAATGAGGATTAAGAGCGAGGGTTTTTGTTTTCAAACCGAACTTTCAAAACCTGCATTTTCGGTTATTTTCTAACCACCAATATTCTGCTGTTTTTATAGCGAACTTCGTACCATTTATTTATAAACTAAACTTCAAATTTACCATTATTTCATACTGCACGGATTGCTGATTTTTAATCAGTGCATAGGATGTGAAAAGTGGCTTATTCATTTCTTGGGAATTCCAGTACGTTCGGGGACTGAAAAAAAATTGGATTTCTTTGTTTTGTTCATTTAGTAGTACGATTAGACTACGCTGCATTTGTGTACTGCATAAATTGCGTCATAAGAGTTTTGCAAAGCACTTGGGGAATTTGCACACAGAAATATTTTATTAAAATGGCTGAACTGAGCTGTATTCAAAGGCTACTCGTATTGCACGTAGTTCTGCTAGATGAGTATTGTCTGCGAAGACTTCTGCTCCTACTTTACTTTTTTGATTTCGAGAAATTGGTGTAAATAAGGATGTACCTCACATATTGAGCAGTAAGAGTTGTGTAATAACTTTGACAATTTTGCTTAAACAGAAAAGTTTTGTTCCCGGCCTGGAGTCGCAAAAAGAGTATATGATTTTCCACGGTGAGGATGGAATCTTTGATGGTTACATCGTTCAGATCCAGAAAAAATCCAAACCGCTAACAGAGCATAGTCAACAATTCGAGATTGGCCAGCTCAGATACGTTAGTGTTAATGAGTCGGGAAGTTTTAAACGTATTAAAGGGCTTTAAGACACATGGGCATCAAAGGCCAAGATGTGTCTTTTAGGTTTGTTAAAGTAAATCATAGTTTGTTAGATTTCTTTATCAAATCGGATTTGTCAAATGAAATTAAACAGTTCATCTAGATTTGCAAAGTAACCTAATATCTGTTGAAGGGTAAGTGGATTCTGATTATTGCATAAATTCTGGAGGCAGAGGAATCTGGAATTTCTGAATTTTTGTTATGATGACATACCAAACGAATTGTTTGTTATTGAAAGCTCAAATTGGTTGAACATAGAGAGGAGAATTTCATTAGCTAATAGGCAGATACGTTCCATACACTGTTAATGGGCAAGGTTTGTGTCCTGCCAATTAGCACTGTGACGAGTATTGCTACTTCACTGCGACTTTATCTGATGCTGGAGTCGCATATTTGTGGATTAGGTTTTATTTCCTATAATTTATTGTTGGTTTGATTTCTCTATAACTGAGCCCATTCCTCTTCACTTGATCTAATAACAATTGCCCTAAAATCAGTATATGGAACTATCACTGTTTTGTTTGGCAGTTCTGATGACCTTGCTGCGCCATGTTTGTCAACGCCACATATCTAAAATATGATTTTTTCTTTTTATTTCTTTCAACTACTAATTACATTTTGTGTTTGCAATCGATATATTTTAAGGAGTCTATATTTATCAGAAACCAGACGACTTCTGATTTTTCGTGTAGTGATTTGGGTATAAAAATCTGTCTTAAAATTCTTACAAGCGCCAGTTCAGAATGACTTTTCTATGTCACTGCTTGAATGACAGTGAATTTACTTCGTCAGGACGCGGTTTGTACACAGAATTTTTTTTGAATCCGAATCAATTTATATTTTGGCTTCGGTTGACCGGGAGGTGGTGTTATTTAAGATGAGCAACAGTGATCAGTTGACACCAGTCAATCTCTGTCTGTAAACTGCATGTAATGTAGGCGGTTGCCATCGTGGCTGGGTTAATATACAAACAGACAACTGACGTCTAATAGCTTTGATTTCTTTGGGCAAAAAAGAAAAATGCAAACAAAAAAGGATAATTAAAAGCTTGTAACTGGGAGTGAAAGGCCTACACCTCGACCAGCTAACTGCACCCAGGAATTAAACAAACAAATTAATTAAAAGCCTTTATACGTAATTCCACCGGAATCGAATCTTTCTCATTCTACACTCGACAATCAATTGTGCAGCTGTTTCAAGGAATCCCAAACACTGGCTGAGTATCTAACAGGACAGCTCAAGTTTTCGGAGTTGCTCCGGAAAATTAAACATTTCATGCTTGACATACTAGGGAACATTTGCCTTACAGTTTCTAGGAAATTATCGATCTTGGGTGTCGAAAGATATGTTAAGATTATTTTATTTATTTTTTTATTTTCCCTTAGTAAATCTCTTTGGCGATCACTCTTAATTACCTCAATGAGTTAAATAAATTCGGTTAACTACACTTAAGGTTATGGGCGTGCGCTCGTAACTTTGAGTGCATTTAAGTCTGTAGTTGGATTTTTTTTTTTTTTTTGGAATTTCTGGGACAAGGGCTACTGAGGTCATATTGCCCCTCAAAAAGTAATTGAGGCTAAATGTGAAAACTGCCTGGATAGCCTTCAGAAACGGTCGTACATTTGAATTTATTTTAGACAGGAAAAACAAATCCATGCAGATCTGCGTCATTACCTATGATGCGATTGAGTAATAAAGGTTCTTTCAGATCTGAAAGAGGTACATCCGGTGAGTACAGGCTTTAACTGTCAGTGGTGTGAAGAAATGCGTACACTGCGGAAGATCATGTTCTGTAGACAGATTGGTTTGGTTTGGTTTGGGGTTTATTGGCGCATTAGCAACTAAGGCTATAATGCGCCAAATCCAGGTCATGTGTAAAAAATTAAAGTATTCAGTGACCTAGTTAATTAGGCCACCATGTCGAGATATAACATAGATGTTAAAGGTATAAAAGTATATCAGCAAAGCAATAAAAATTCAATTTTAAATACGGGTAAAAAGGCTTACTGATTTTAAAAAGCTAAAAACAGCAGACACATTGTCATTGTCAGATAAAATCTGACTGAGTGTATAAGGCTCAGCCAGATGACTAAAATCGGTAAAATAAAAGTCACGTTCATGTCTAAAACGTGGACACTCGATTAAAATGTGACGTATACTTAAATAGGTGTCACAGTTCTCACACATAGGACAGTCATCTGCCCTCAGCAGAAATGCATGCGTAAGATGACTGTGTCCTATGCGGAGGCGAGCTAGAACAACTTCCTCTCTGCGACTCCTGCGCAGACTAGACTGCCAATGTCGGATTACAGGCTTTATCTGATAAAGCTTGTTTGTGACATGATCATGCCAAGAATTTTGCCATTGGGACAGTAATTTAGCCTGTATTAGCTGCCTGTAGTCTGTATAGGGGACTAACAGGCAGTAAGTGCTGTGGGGTTCTGGTGACCTAGCCGCAGCATCTGCCAGTTCATTTCCCACGATCCCAATGTGGCTTGGAATCCAGCAGAAACGAATGTCGAAAGAACACTCAGACAGAGAGTGTAGCATCTGCTGAATCCGGATCACAAATGGATGAGGATTATACCTCATACTTGATAAAGCCTGCAGTGTACTGAGAGAGTCAGTGTACACCATACACCTTTGATACCTGTGGGTTTTAATATGGTCCAAGGCTAACTCTATAGCATACAACTCGGCTGTATATATGCTGCATTGTTGGGGAATCTTTCCAGATATAGAAAGACCTGAAAAGATAGCAGCAGATCCAACAGACAACTCCGACTTCGAGCCATCAGTGAAGACAGGCAAGAAGTTGGAATATTCGGCCCGGTGGGCAGCGTAGAGTTGGTGGTAGACAGCAGGTGGAGTTACTGACTTATCCCAATTTTTAAGGGAGAAGTCACATGATGGTAAGCGAGCATGCCAGGGTGGAAGTGGTTGCCTTGGTGACTGGGCAACATTGTCTACCATGATGTCGAGCTCTCTTAGCAGCTCTTGGACGCGGATACCAAAAGGCCGGTTGGGAGTCTGACGAGTGTTATATAGGTTTTCCCATCGTGGCTTGAAAACGGATGTCCACGTAGGGTTGTCTGGCAGGGATTTTAATTTAAAAGTATATTTTAAAGACAATTGCTTTCGTCGAAATGACAGTGGTGGTTCAGTTGCTTCAACATATAAACTCTGGACAGGGGATGTTCTAAATGCTCCAGTAGCAATGCGGATGGCTTGGTGGTGAACTGGGTCCAGCCACCTAAGTACGCTATTTCTGGCCGATGCGTACACTTGGGACCCATAGTCTAGTTTAGATCGGACAAGTGCACGATAGAGGCTGAGCAAAGTGGAGCGGTCTGCTCCCCATTTATTGGAGGAAATAGAGCGTAGGAGATTCAACCCTCTTGTGCACTTTGTCCGCAGTTGACGAATATAAGGTAAAAATGTCAACTTCTTGTCGAAAATGAGCCCCAAGAATTTTGTCTCGGGTTCTGTAGACAGAAATAGATGAGTGAGATGTGTATGACATTTGGGTTCTGGCTAGGATTACTCTTTTTATTTTTACGAAGGCTAGAAGTCTATATATTGTGTGTATGTGGATGCGCGCACGTGTCAGTGTGTTCACGGGCCGATTTCCATGTTGTGAGGAGCCCCACAATCCCCCTAGTTGTCGACAGCAATAGAACATGGGCCTTTCCAAACGAGTTGCTGAAGGTGATGTATTTTGCCGACTAGGCTGCTATGGAGCGCTCCCACGATGGGTTATCATTCGACCTAGCTGATCTCGTCAATCCATGTATCTCTGCCGTTGTGAGTAGCACAACTGCTGTGATTGCTATCGTACAACGCCGTTTGGAAAAGGCTGATCATACAGACGGTATCTTATATCTTATGGCATCTTATGTATGATCTAGACAGGAGAAACGAATGGGATGTTTTTACTGAGCCGATTTATTCGTTATTGGGTGTTGTTGTAGGGCATCGGCGACTGAGGCCACACTGCGCCGTATATATCATGTCCATATCGTGTATTCTGTGGGCGATTTTGCTTGTTTGCGGGACCAAAACCTCGAGTTTCCAGGAGGAAAAAACCATGCTACACTAACTTTATTCCAACTTAAACATGTAGTAAAAAAGGCCCATAAACGTTCTGACTCATTAAAAGGATTCGAACCCGGGCTATTCCAACACGTTGGGAAGAAGGTGCTTATATGCGCTCTGCTACCAAATGTCTTTCGGTCTCTGGATGGGGGGGGGGGGTAAAGTTTATTATTCTGGAAAACTGATTATAATCCATGCCATTTAAGCAAAATACATTGTTGTTTTGGGACAAAGCAGATAATAATAATAATATCCCTCTTTGTAGTTCTCGTTTTATAATACATCCTAAAACAAAATAAAAACGTATTAAAACTTGTTTTTAGTAATCGGCAATTTGAACAAAAGGCTAAAATAAAAATGTGCCTAGACCGACTAAATTAGCTACAACGTGAAATAATCCATAAATATTACTGTAGCTCTACAGGAACCCTGACTCAGGCCTTTTCTAGTACTAACAGCAAGAGACTCCCACCGAGACATTTACGATGCATTCTGCGCCGTTGCTATTGGGTTTTGAAGAGGTTCATTAAGAAAACTCAACGTAACTGTTATAAAACTGCGTGTACTTAAATATAAAGTCATTGCTTTCTGCTCTGCTTCTTTCAAAAAATTTCAAAAAGTTTTCTCCTTAAATCGGACACGAGTGAATTTTAATAAACAAAATAAGAATGAATAGGTTACCACCTTAAAAAGTAAGCTATTCACAAAAATGCATAGTGACGTTCTGTCGCAAAAAGGATAAATGTATTCATTTAAAAAAAGGTAATCCAAATACCATAATACCCTTTTTGTGTTTTATTAATAGTTCAGGCTTTTTTAAAACACAACTGAGAGCAGCAAAGTAACTGGGGTTTATTAAGTGATATCAGATTTCGATAGCAGCTTTTCTTATAAGCACTTACCATGCTGTTGTACCTTCAGTTTTTGATTACATCAATTACATATGGTTTACTTATCTTTACTGCCAAATAAAAATAATTGTGAAATCTAGGCTATAAAATATACTACAGTACTTCTCTTGATTGATTTAGATATTATGGTTCCCGTACTCCCTATCATTGACAGATTGCATATTTACTGATAGTTACTTGCAACATCGATTCAATTCTCTGTTTGATAGGATATGGTCTGTATTGTACGTCTTGGTGAAATAATCAAGTATGTTTTCCATATGTAACTAATAAATCTACATTTTATTTAGAAAACAAAATATCCCCTTGTCCTCAACGAATTTGAAATAGTGTATCTCTTTGGAATAAATAAATGCATATATTCTTTGTCTATTGTCTCTTTTGCTATCTGTCTCTGATATTCATGACAGTTTAAGTTACCACAAGTTAAATTAATATCGGCAATAATGATTATATTCTCAGTTACAATTTTAATATTTATTAGTTTTTCATGCTCCAGCATTGCTCTTCATATTTAATCACTTAATTACTCCTTATCATACCTATTTAACGTTATTTCACTTCATTTGAACGTCATCATGAAATACCCAAACCAAGCAGTTGTATCTATTCCAATGTAACTATTCATAGCAAACACCAATGGAAGCAAACCAAATGGTATCAAAAATGATAAATATTCCTACTCAAAGGGGGGAAACATCATGTGCTGGGAAAGTTGATTACTTTCCCGAATACTTTGACCCTTGAGCTTAGTTGAGTAATATTGCAAGATTTTCCACAGCAGTTCAACGCCTCAGATACGTCTACACAACGGGAAACAACCTGATTATTAACACAAAAAAAAAAAAAAAAAAAACAGTTAATGTACGCAGTGCATTACATTTCAGAAGCATTTGACTCGTTTCTTAAAAGTAATAGAATTTATCCGTCATGAACAGAAGTGAAAAGTAAATATATTTATCTCCTTACCAGGAAATTATCTGGTATATAATTAATTATAACTATTTATTTTTATTATATTTATTAATTGTAATAAATTATAGCTTCACAGAACACAAATAATTTTATATTTGTAATTTTAATTATATACTTAAATGTACCTCTAATTTTTAATTTTTTAATATATTTTAATTTTACCTTCTTTAAACTTAGTTCATTCACTCAATTACAATTGTATAATGCAGTATTTATTACTCCCCTTTAAGTCACTTTTCTCTCTATACGTGTCTCTCTTCCCACGCGATACCACGTTCACGAGTCCAAACAACACACGCGACGTGCACTGACTGTTCTAAAGCTAACAAAACCGCATTAAAATTACATTTAATTTATGAATTTATTTTTTTATCACACAAACTGTATGGAAGAAAACTAAAAAATCCGTTTCGATTTGTTCGATTTTAATGCAATTTGGAATGGCTAAACAAGTAGTTTTAAGTATGCAGAGTAATGGACATGATAGCTGCATATATCTGCGAACGCACCTAAAATCCAAAAAAGTTGCTAGTTTCTTCAAGAAATTCCAGCGGCTTTGGTGATAACGATGAGTTTCGCCCACCAAAATTCTTCATTAAATGAAGAAGGGCCGAACGCAAAATTAAGTATTCAATTCCACAAAACTACAGATGGAAAGGCAATTCTCGCTCTCTCTGTCTCCTAATAAACTCATGTAAATCGCTGTAAAAAAAAAAAAAAAAAAAAATATATATATATATATATATATTTTTTTTTTTGGTAGTCAAAACTTTAAGCCAGAGAATACCTCTAATTTCCAAACCTCAATCCCATCCACCATGAATACTTCACAACCCAAATACGATACTGAAAGCTTTTGAAAAAGGTATAAATTAGAGTCACACTCTTACACAGATATACAATCTGCGTTTAACATCACCAACTTTTCATCTCTGCTCAAGATTTGTGAGGAATGAATTCAATCATAAAAGACAATGCGTCTTGACCTTTATAAGATCCTTATTCTCTACCTCACGGTGAAATACAGAACGTACACCACGTGTACATGCAGACATTCCCCAAGGTGGTGACTTACTGTTCCCCTTGTTTACAATAATAATCTGTCCATTAATATCCCAGCACAGCAAATACATTGGCTATTGACAACAACCTGTAGCTTTCAGCCTACAAAACATTGTTGGTTGTTGTTGAATGCAATTTCTGCCCAGTATTGATAAATATGGATTAATCCGAAATCCTGGGCTGATTCAATTCGGTTGAACTAATACAAGGTCTGCTTGAAGTTAGTGGTTGTAATTTCGAACCGAAACAAATTACGCAGATTTCAAACAGTGTACAAGTATGCTTAAACCAGATGACCACATCAAAATCAAAGTCGGATATGAGTGAGTTATGGTTAGGAGAGAGTTCGGATAGAAGCGTAAAAGGTCTCGTTTTCAGAGGATGCAATTTAGTGAAATTAATAGTGTACAGGTAATTCGTCCCAGCGGTGGATGTTTTCCACACCACAGAAAACACTTACTGCTGGGACGAATTACCAGAGATCCCGTACCACGAAAACAGCCCTAACACACGGTCTATTCATTTAAACACACCTTACAAAACTCCTAAAACTTGTTGCTATTACCAGAACAATGTAAACGCAAACTACTTTTACAATAAGTTCAAAATAAATACAATTCTTGTAGGCTAGGATTAGTTTAGTAAATATATTTTTCAATAGTGGTTTCAGATAGCTCTAGGCAGAATCTCCGACCCATATCCATCGAAAATTCTAATAAAGGCAAGCAGTTGAGTTTTCTCACCAGCACAAGTGATCTCATTCAATTGGAAAGCATTGTTCTCAGTAATTTTTAACTACCGGTTGAGTATTTCACTGTTTTAAGAAACATCAAATCTAATCAATTTTGAATAACAAGTCACACGCGAATACATATTTATAGCCAAACTTTCATAATCCACCGGCTATTTGCAACTCAAATTTAAACGAGACCATCGCTTTAAATATAGTGGTAGGCGAAAGCGATAAATTTTGATGTGCTTTGACTTACTAAGCCTCGACCCTACTTGTTAGTCCTTTAGCTACTGCAGGCTTAACCCACAAATACGCGAAGTCGTACTATTATTTCTTGAAATAAGAGGATAATACACTCACACAAGTAAAATGGATCACCCCCTTGCAAAAATTCTTCGATTTAGATGTCCACCAATAATCCGAAAGTCGTATGTTACCTTATCGCCCGCATATCGATTGCAAATATAGTCTACAAACATTTAGATAATATGGTATATTTTATTTTCTTAAAACAATCTCTAACTTCAACATACTTACTTTTCATATCAACCCCTTGCCCCCTCCAAAACTCATAGTTATTGATTACGAGGCCATTCGATTAAAAACAATTCCAAATGGAAGCGTCATCAATTTACCAAAACTATCCCGCGAATTCCTTCGACTAATAATAATTGGATCCAATTGAACCGAAAAGAAACAATCTAATTACAAGTCTTAACTTTCATAAATCTACTTTGTGGAATGAGTGATGTTCGACTGATTTATGAAACCAAATTTGTTTCGGTTCTGCAAATTACATTTGCGAGTCAGCGCACTTTCATTATTTTGAGACCTCAGAAAGAAGGCACCGAAAACTAAACAGTTTTAAACGTTTCTACTTCGTCAAAATAAACTATGCTAATGTACGAGTCTGCCCAGCTTTTTCCATTAATTTTAAGAGGAAAAAGTAACTAACTTTCTCTCACCATACAGCGGTTCAGCGCCTCATTAATGCAAGTGAAAATGTTTAATTAAGTTCCGTTTTAATATTCGTAGTTGCCACTTAAATTCAGATTGCTGTTTCTCGAATGCCCAGAACACCTGCGGAAATTTGATTAATTGCAAAAGAGAAATATGAGAAACATCTTATTAGTTGCAGCCGAGTCGAATTCCATTGGATCTTTATTCCTTAGAATGCTAATTAGTGTCAGATAAAGGAGTTAATCAGTGTTACTCGTTGTCGCTAGCTGTCATTCAATTTCAGAGAACTCTTTTTTTTTTCGTCAATGAAATTGAACGGAAAAAGGTGGACGATGTTATCTTGTGGTGTAGTTCATAACTTTTGAAACAAATTGAACATTTATTATGTAGGTATACCTACAGAGATCAGGTTCCTCGATTACAATGTATGTGGCGTAATTGCAAAATATTTACACGCAGAACACATTCCTACAACAGATAATTGCAGAGTACAGGATCAGTTCTTGTGTCGAATTATTTCGCTAAACTGCACAGAGACAACGTTTTCCGCATTTCATTCAGTTCTACACATGAAACGTATGCATGCGTCTCTAGGATTTTGTTGTGGGATATGTATTATAGCTTACATTTAAGGCGATAAATATTAATCTAAAAGGAACGGGATACAAAACGTGTAGTATTATCTTACTCTGAAGTAAAATACTGTATATTCGTATGTACAAGTTTCAAAAGAATTAAATTTACTAACCAGATAAGTTTACTAACCAGATCAAATACATATCGTGCAGTTTCAAATTTAGTTTCAGTACTTTTCAGCATATTAATATGCTAAAAATAGTAAATGGTTTACCATTTACTTAGAATCATATGTAACAATGTAATTCCACAAGGTTTGTGCCAAATGACACCGGCATTTCCTTGGATACACTTTCTTAACCGTTTGACCCAAGCCTCACTCTCAAGAACATGTCACTTGCCACATCCATCATACATGCAGTTCTCTGTGATCCGGAGTTTCTGGTGGTCCGGGTGGCGTATCTTCTCCAATTATATCCTGCTTCTCAAATGGTCCAACAGAAAGTCCAAAGTGGACAAGTCTGATCACAGGATATTTCGAAATATCCTGCCGCGCCGCACTATTACTCGAAGACATCCTTGTTCATTGCAGGGTTCAATCCATTGGGGAGTATTTGGTGACCAATAAAATATTTTTTTTTTTGTTTACTTCACCGAAGATGTAAAAATTAGCATCATCGGAAAACGAAATCTTTTACGGAAAGTCTCGATCTTTGTTAACCTTCCCAACGCCCTATTCGCAGAACTCAACCTTCCTATCAGGATTGTCTTCATTCAATTTTTGCAGCAAGCGCATTTTATGCGGACGCCACTTGTTTTTATGCAGAATTAAGATGGTGTTTGTTTGTCGAAACCCCGGTCTCACTTGATGCCTAGTGACTTATTGGAATGCCCCACAAACTCTCCCAAAATGAAGGCGCTCGTCTCTCATGGGTTTTCTTAAACACAGATCCTGTCTCTGAATTTTTGTAGCAAATTCAGGTTGCATCTGTTGGTAATGGGTTCACGATCACTAAATAGCATTAAATTCCTTTGCAGTCTCCCACGCTGATTTTCAACCAACCAATAATATGATCTCACCACTCTCTCTTCTTGCGGATCTTCGGTTCACGTTACACCTATATTTGGTTCACGTTCAACATAAAGAAATCCACTTTACTCCACGGTTCCAAGTAAATCGAATGGAAGAAGCGTAATCAATGCACTAGATCTACCACATTACGCTTAATGCGGTATATGAGATCATTTAAGAAATAAGTAAATCGTTGTTTTAGAAACCAAGCTTTCAAAATAAATGAAATAAATTTTCCATTTATATTCCGAGACGATCGCATAAGTTCAGACGAGTGAACAAGATAGATAGAATACAAGAACAGCACTGTAATTAATAGTCTCGCAGGCTTGAAATACGGTCACTCAAAGTGCATGTACTTCTGTACCCTTCGCTTGACCATTCTGCAACGACGGCCTTTAAATGTCTTCGTAAGAATATTAATAAACCTTTTCTAAATGTCTTCTCTAAAAAGAATTATATATATATAAAGAGGAAAAGAAGCTGGGATAATTAGAATCCCGATCCCTGTGCAGTCATCTGTGCTTATAACCCTTAAAATAAATTGAGAGGCAATAAGGTAGTTATTCATGTTTTGTATTATTTTGTTTTCGAGGACAATGTAGAGAACTGATATTTCCAAAAGTGTTGAGCACTAGGTTGTTGCTGTGGAGCTTTTGGGCGCATCACCGACTTAGGCCATAGTAGATTGTATATAATATGACTGTAAATTGCGTGTGTTTTTTGTTTATTGGACGAAAAACCCCATTTCTGGGAGAAAAAACCATGCTATCTGCGCTTGAGGCCGACTAACTCACGTTGTGAAAAAGACCCATAATAATTCCTCGTGCTATTGACGGGATTCGAACTCAGGTGTTTTCCACTCGATTTACGGAGGACGGTGATTATACCAACTGTACTACCCAAGAGGACGTTGAGCAACAAATTCTTTACCATGATGTTTTGGGTGCAAATTTCATGTTATAAAACGTATTCGTGAACAGTATACTATTACGTGGATTAATTCATAAATTATTCCTTGCTTTTAACATTTTCAACTCAAAAGCAAAATACACAATCATATACAGGTCTGGCTCAAGGAATGTAAATTATGTTATTAGTCAAATGCTAATTTTAGCTCTGAAAATTAGAGCAAATATCAATACGTTTAGAAACACCATCTGGTGGGACGGTACGAGTACAATGGCCCACAAGCTGCTTGGCTATAATGCGCCTATTCACTTTTGATCGAAAACAAATGATTGTATTCTCTTAATACCTCATCATCTGGCCGAATCAGAACTGATTTAAATTCAGTTCTGATTTAGATGTTGTTATTCACAATTTAATGGCATCATTGGCAAATCTTTTCGTGGAACTGAGAATTCCAGTAATACTGTAATATCTGCAGAACGGAAATTTTAAAGATGAAGTTGAGCATAGCTTATTTCCTTTCCACAATCACGCACAATCAATTGGATGAATTGACTACCCTATCGATTGAATATGCCAAGGATTTAGACCCGAATAAAATGATCCAAAGATATGCAAGTGTTTAAGGCAGGGAAAAGTTGAAGGCGAAATAATTAACACTATTTGTTTATTAATTATAATTTTTATTTTAAATGAACTGAATGAAATAAACAATAAAATTATATTTTATTTTTTTAACTAAAAAATATTTTTCAACTTATATGAATTGGATGGGGGAGCGGATACCAAAACAAAGATGGCTTAGGCGTCACGGCCATTTCACCGCCTCATTTTTATATCAGAGCCTATTGAAAGCATTAAGCAACGAAAGGGGGGATATAAATTTAAATTAAAAAGCATATGGTTATAGGACAGATCTACGAAAATTTGTTTTCAGTCAGATGGCAAATGATTGCTGGAACAAACTTCCATCAGCTGTTGTGGAAGCAGTGAGCAGTTTGAACAAATTATTAGAGCATACGTAAAAATTAGGTGGTCAGTTCTTTTTTTTTTTAATTTGGCTAATGCTGTATATACTTGTTTTCAAGTATTGTATGGTACTTCTAATACTAGAGTTGAATAGAACATTAAGACATTACGTTATTCTTTGCCTTATGCTATAAGAGAGCCTATTTGAAGAATAACAATGTCTTCGATTTTTTTTTTTTTACGAAAACGTGATTATTTTCCATAATTTCTGATTTCACTATAATTCTGAGAGTCTGAAATGTCGAATAGATGCGTTACCAAATAAAAAAAGAATGCGCAGCATTATTATAAATTAATGAAGCTGATATTCAACAAAGCAGATCAGTTGCTAAACATGTTGGCGTTCCTGAGAAGTTAATCTCCTTCCCCTACTTGGTATGCCACACACACACACCTCCCGCATTTATTGACAGTAACGGTATATTATTTGCAGCCATTTGCCAAACACGCCCTGTTCCGATACGAATCACATCAGCCTTACAATTGCTCTGATACCAAACGATTCAACTATACACATTATTACTGAACATTTTGCAATTTATAATTCAAATTTAGCATACTTTTAATTTAATATTAACATCCTTTGCAGGTCACGAATCTCTTTCGGCGAACACCAAAGCAATTCCAGAACTCATCTTAATAATGAATATTGATTGTATAGTTCTCGAGGGACCTACACAACTCATTGTGAATGTCCATCACAGCTCTTCGAAATCTCCCACCGGAAACGCATACTCCCATTACAATAACCATAACCCGACTGACTGCGCACTGGATTGCTTTATAGGAGCATGTCGACACTATTCATTATGCATCATAAGAGCTCGAAGAGGGGAATTATGTATTAAAAGCCAGCAAGTTTTAAAGTTCGCTTCTTCGTGATATATTTGAATATCGCAAAGTGTCCCTTAAATGCGTCTGCCATCTAAATGGTATATTTCGTAATAAAACTGTCCCACAACTGGTTCTCAGCGTAATAACTTGGAATCCTAATTTCCCATTATTTTAACCATGGCGGAGTCGCTTCGAATTTAAGATGGCAATCCAAATTAAAAATACCCCAATCAGAGTATTGAGGACCGCTCACAGATTTAATGGAAGATTTTGTTGACATTATAAACTAAACGTTTTAAGATAGATCTCAGACACGACATATCATCGTCTTATAAGCCCCTTTTTCATTTATGGAAATTAAATTAAAAATCCTGCGATAAAGTCTGATAATATTCAAATCACAAGCTTGTAATTTTAGCTGTTTAAATTTGCAGAATTTCGTAATATTTAAACACATTTTAATTTACAATATACGTGCAGTTTGTATTCTTTATCCAATAACTAAAATAGGGAGATACAAATGATTTTGTTGATATGATAACATTTATAAAATAACCAATACGTTATAGACGTTTTACGAAGACAATACATGAAAAGAGAAATCCAAACACTTGTGAGATAAAGGTAATAGTTGCTTCAAATTATTCCTCAAGCGCTTGCAATAAAACATAACTGATAATCGCTACCACGTTAAAACGATATTAGGAGAACTATCATAATGACACTGAATGTTGTTGTTGTTGTTAAATTTGTTGGTGCACCAGCAACTTAGGCTATAATGCACTGGTTACTGTCTAATATCTTCTTAGTTTGTCTTACACATGATATGGTTCATATATTGTGATATTTATTTATCAATTTTAGAAAGAGAAAAATGTCATTCATGTCCTCACGATCTCCTAGAACATTCTGTAATGATAACCGGCTGGAGTTATGAAAATGAGAGAAGAAAGCAGATTTCCGTTCTTGCAGATATAGCGGGCATTCCAGGATGATATGTTTTACTGTTAGTGAACATAAGCAGTTGCTGCATTGTGGAGGATCATCGTTTGTTAGTAGGTAGCTATGTGTGAGGAATGTATGACCAATGCGTAATCTGGCTAGGATGGTTTCTTCTTTTCTGTTTCGTCTCAGACTGGATTGCCATTGCTTGGGTTCTCTCTTGATTTCAAGAAGTTTATTATTTGCTTGACCTTGCCACATGCGTGTCCACTGTTGTTTATACATCTGTTTGATAATGGATTTATGGTCAATATAAGGAGTCCTGAAATTAGATGGTATCACATTTGTAGCACATTTAGCAGCTAGATCTGCCTGCTCGTTTCCTAGTATTCCAGCGTGTCCAGGGATCCAACAAAATATTACTAGCTGTCCATGTCCGTGAAGTTCTAGTAGCTGTGCCCAAATTTTTTGTACCAGCGGATGACTAGGGAAGAATTGACGCTGTAGAGAATTAACAGCACTCAATGAGTCCGTATATATGATGGATTTGGTACACGACTCTTCTTTGATATTCTCTAGAGCTAGAACAATGCCGTATAGTTCTGAGGTATAAGTACTGCATTCAGACGGAAGCTGTCTGGAGATGGTGATATTTGGTAATACTACAGCGGTACCAACTTTACTACCAATTTTGGATCCATCTGTATATATTTGAATGAAAGTGCTAAACTCAGAGGAGTGGGTCTTATGAATTTGTCTAATGTTGGAATCTGGAAGGTTATTCTTTCCCCATTGCTGAAAGTGTCTATCAATATGTATCGGGGGCATTTGCCATGGCTGGGTTTCCATGCTAGTGTCCTGAAGAATGTTAGTAAAATTCAGGCCCCAGCTTGTGATAAGAGCTTGAAGCCTAATGCCAGATGGTTTATTGAGCCGTGGTTTACTTTCATAAAGTTTACTCCATTTGGGTATAAAGAGATATTGCCATATGGGATGATGTGGAAGACTGCTGATTTTGGCTGCGTAATTTAGTAACAGAACTTGTCGTCGAAGATGTAGCGGTGGCTCATAGGCTTCGGTATATAGACTTAAGATTGGTGAAGTACGAAAAGCCCCCAGTGCAATTCGTAGGGCACTATGATGTACAGGATCGAGCCATTTAAGTGCACTCGGTCTGGCCGAGTCATATGCAGGAGACCCGTAGTCTAACCTGGATCTAATCAGCGATCGATATAGCTGTAGCAACATGTAGCGATCTGCGCCCCATGACATGGAGGAAATTACTCTCAGAAGATTTAGTTTTCTAAGACAACTTGTACGGATATGTTTTATATGCTCCAGGAAGTTTAATTTTTTATCATAAATTACACCAAGGAATCTAATACTAGGCTGGAAAGTAATACGATGAGAATCTAACTGTAGGTCTGGATCAGGATGTAAAGAACGTTTGCGACAGAAGTGTACGGCTGTTGTTTTTGGTTTAGAAAGTCGATATCCGTTGTTTTTGGCCCAAGAGACTATTTTGTTAATAGTACCTTGTAGTTGTCTTTCAATTAGTCGCATATTTTGAGAGTGACATGAGATGGCAAGATCGTCAGCATATAGGTATGCATCAACTGTATTAGGTATACACTTGGTTATGGCATCAATCCTAATGGCAAAGAGTGTAGCGCTCAACACTGAACCTTGGGGAACTCCCTCTTCTTGTACATATGCTCGAGACAATGATGAATGGAATCGGACTTGAAATGATCTATTGCCTAGAAAGTTTTTAATGAATATCGGTAGATGACCCCGAAGTCCACATTTATGTAAGTCCTGAAGAATCCCATATCGCCAAGTTGTATCGAAGGCTTTCTCTATGTCAACGCATATCATGACTAGGTGCTCGTTTCTGAGGAAAGCGTTCCGGATATTTGTTTCTGCTTTGATAATGAGATCAAGTGTAGATCTTCTTCTCCGGAAGCCATGTTGGTTTGGACTTAGAATGTTTTCCGTTTCTAGAAACCATGTGAATCTAGCATTAACTATTTTTTCTAATGTTTTTCCCAGACAACTGGTTAGAGAAATAGGGCGGTAGTTTCTGGGATCTGTGTGGTCTTTTCCTGGTTTCGGGAAAGCTAGCACATAAGAATGGCACCAGCTAGCAGGGTAATACTCCTCTAGAAAAATTCTGTTATACAGTTGTAATAGGGCAGTTAATGAATCCTCACTTAAATGAAAGATCATGGTGTAAAAAATTCCATCGGGGCCTGGAGCACTATTCTTTAATTGGGAAAGTGCACTGCGCAATTCAATCATGGTCAGAGGTAGGTTATACGAATATGGGACGGCAGTATTAAATTTTAGTTTGTATTTTTCTGTCCGGGATTTTAACAATTGAAATGCTGGTTCATATGTGGCAACAGCTGAAAGTGTTTCAAATGAATTACCTAAGATATTGGCAATCTCCAGAGGTTCAGAAATTTCCTTCCCTCTTACGAGTAGAATAGGAGAAATTGTTTGTGTGTATTTGCCATTAATTCGTTTGATCTTTTTCCATATTTTAGAAGTATCTGTGGATCTGTTTATGGTGGAAGCGAAACGTGCCCATGCTTCTTTTTTACTCTCTCGTCTTATATGACGAGCTTTAGCTCTGGCTCTCTTAAACTGTAGGAGGTTGGCTGTAGTTGGATATTTTCGAAACAGATTCCAGTACTTATTTCTTTCTTTTTTAGCATTGTTACATGCTTCATTCCACCACATTTTTGGATGAAGCCTGATTTTGGATGAAGATTTTGGAATAGCAGCCTCCGATGCTTTCATTATTTTTCGTGTAGTATACCTGACTGCAGAATCAATTGTGAGGGTTGTTATGACGGCAGTATCTATTCGAGCTATTTCCTGGTATTTAGTCCAGTTAGCCTTTTCAAATTTCCAGCTTGTCCTAATTTCTCTCTGGGGAGGAGAACTTGAGCTAAAAGTACAGATGATAGGAAAGTGATCGCTACCACAAGGGTTGTCAGTAACAGTCCAGTCTATGATAGGAAATATTGTTGGGGAGCATATTGAAAGATCAATAGCTGAACTTGAACCAGATGGAGAGTGTATGTATGTGTGATCACCAGTGTTTAGAATAGTTAGATTATGTTTATCTAAAAATTTTTCTATTATCTGTCCTCTAGAGTCAAGATGTTGGGAACCCCATAGGGGGTGATGGCCATTCCAGTCACCCATAATACAAAAGGGAACAGGTATTTGCTTAACTATATCATCTAAATCATCAAGGCTGTATGAATGGTTTGGCGATAGATACAACGAAACTAATGTTACTGTTATACCAATGGTGACACGAACTGCAACTGCCTCTAAAGATGTTTGCATGGGGATAGGTCTACAGGGAACTACAGAGTTCACTATGACTGCTACTCCTCCATGAGCTGAGTTAGAGGAACTTCTATCTTTTCTATATATAGTATAATGTTTAATTGTCATAGACACTGTATTTGTGAGATTGGTTTCTTGAAGGCACACTGCAACAGGCTTATATTTACTTAATAGATCGTAAAAGTCATCTACGTTACCACGGAGCCCACGGCAATTCCACTGAATAACTGTACTCATTGTTTGGTTTTAACTGGTGTCTGCTAACATCCGTGAAGTAGTCTGCTTACGCCTGTCTAGTTTCCCCTTTTCCTTCTTTGAGAATACTGGTCTGCCTGTGTCGATGTCATCTTCTGGATGAATTTCAAGAATTGTATCGTCATCGCCTGCTTTTTCATCGATGTCCATGGTATCAGATCTGAGTTTGTATTTATCACTTCTTTCAGAGCTCTTGATTTGTTCTTTCTGTTGCTGTTTGGGATTCTTATCTGGAGGAACTGTTACTGGTGTATTTACTTCTTTTGTTACATATCTGGAGGGAGAGTGTTCCTTTGATGAAGAAAGTACTGATTTAGCCCAACCAGATATAGAGATATTTGGAGGGACTGAGCAGTCAGTTTGAGTTGATATTGAGCGTAGTCGTTGAGTAATTGATGCATACGTAGATGATTTGACAGGAGTTGTAAATTGTTTTTTTGCCTCTTGATATGACACCTTATGCTCTATTTTATATTTCTGAATATTCTTCTCTCGTTTCCATTGATCGCAGTCCTTAGAGAAGGCAGAATGATTTCCATGGCAATTAGGACAGTTTTGAGTTTCCTTGTTACAATCGGTATGTGTGTGTTCTTTAGAACCGCAAGCAGCACAAGTGACTACACCTCTGCATACCGTTTGTGAATGACCAAATTTTTGGCACTTGAAGCACCGTACCGGATTGGGAATGTATGGTCTAACATGACATCTGAGGTATCCAGCCTTTATAGTTGTGGGGAGAATTGGTGTTTTAAAAGTCAGTATAACTGTCCGAGTAGGGACAAGCTCTCCATCTCTTTTGATCAAAATTCTTTTGGCGTGGATTACATTTTGGTTGTTTAATTCCTGGACAAGTTCATCTTCCGATACATTTAGGAGATCCCATTCTGATATTACCCCTTTAGAGGAGTTCAAGGTGGCATGTGGGGTAACCTTTGTGGGAATTCCACCAAAGGTAGAAATTTTCAGGAGTCTCTCTGCATGTCTATGTTCGTTCATCTCCACTAATAAATCTCCAGATCTTAATCGACGAACCATTTTTGGAGGGCCAGCCACATTTTCGAGACATTTCTGAATCAAAAATGGAGATAACTTACTCAGTGGTTGGTCTGTGGAGGAATGCAATATTAAAAAGAGAGGAGCAGAATAATCTGTCCCTTCTTTTTTTTGTCTCTTGGCATGGGATGGGTTTAAGTCATGATCTAGGTCATGCCTATCTACATCTGGATCAGTAGATCCATGGCTAGACTGTTTTGTGTTTTCCATTACTGCTCCTTTTAGCCCTGGGAGAGTGGTTTTCTTCTCCCAGACTTCCAGCCCCGCCACGTGGAGGCAGGAGCGGTGCCACCAGTGACCAAGCGATAAAGAGATTAGTTGTTAGTGTGTTAATAAGTTATTCCTATATACAAAAAGAAAGGTGTCTTGCCTTTCTGTCAAGTGCGCTAACTTCTTTACTTCAGAAGCGCAAAATTAAATAAGCTCAGAAAAATAACACTATTCTATAATCAACCGCTCTTTTAAGTAAATCGCTTTCAAAATCGCTTAGGAATCGCTATAGTCACTCGCTTGGCACTCGGGGCCTGACACTGAATGAGACGCAAAGGAATTTAATAAAACAGTCATTATGAATAGCTGGCTAAACAATAAACATACTACAATAACACAGAACTCATTTCGGAATTCTTATACCCAAAGCGTAGCGTTTTCAAATTAGCGTTATTGTCTCCAACTGATAATGAAAGACGCTAAACAACTCAAGCGTTATAAAACAGATAAAAAGTACACTGATTGCGAAACTAAGTATTTCATATGGATACTGAAATCGGTTCACCATTGGCTCCTAGAACGCCTTGCACCCATTGCGGCATGGATGATACAAGGTGCTTGAACACATATAGTGATGCGGATTTTATCTGTATATTGTCATGTAATTCCCATAATGGAGGGTGACAAATATACATGCCTTGATCTTTTCATTAATTTTTGAGATATGTTCGCCCGGGTTAATCTGGGTGTGTAGCCTAATATCATCAGCATAGCAGATTATGCCTTCTTTCCCTTGATTTGGTTTGGTTTGGTTTTTTTAATGGCGCATTGGCAGCTAAGGCCATAATGCGCCAAGTCAGGTTTAAAAAGCTATTAAACATTTTGGTAGCCAAGGCTACCACGTCAAACAAATAATTATTATTTTAAAAAGATATAAAAGTAAAAGCATAAAACTTAAATCTTTGTATAAAAATTAATAAATTGTAAAAAGTTAAAAACGTCAGACATATTGTTTCTGTCACCTATAATCTGACTGAGTGTAAATGGCTCAGTCAAATTATTAAAAGCGGTAAAATACAAGTGTCGTGCTTCTATATAAACAGGACATTCTATTAAAATATGACGGACGGTTAAAATAACATTGCACATCTCGCACATAGGTGGGTCATCCGCCCTCAGCAAGTAGGAATGGGTTAGATGACTATGACCTATGCGGAGCCGAGCAAGAACAACTTCCTCTCTTCGGACCCAGCGTAGACTGGATTGCCATTGCATAATTACAGGCTTGATGTGATGTAATTTATTTGTGGCCTGTCCATGCCAAGAATCTTGCCATTGGGAAAGTAGTTTAGAACGTATTATTTGCCTGTAGTCTGTATAGGGGACTGACAGGCAATAATTATCCAGGGAAATGGCTGATTTCGCAGCGGCATCAGCCGATTCATTTCCCCGGATCCCAATGTGGCTTGGGATCCAGCAAAAACGAATATCGAATTCTAATTTCTTGAGAGAAAAAAGAATCTGCCGGATCCTGGACAGGATCGGATGAGGGTTAAAACTCACCGATACCAGAGCCTGTAACACGCTCGATGAATCACAATAAATCATATACCTCTGGTAGTCGCGATTTTTAATGTGATCTAGGGCTGTTTGTATTGCATGCAACTCTGCAGTATAAATGCTAGTTTCTTGTGGGATCTTATAGGATAATGTTTTGTGAGGGAACACAACAGCAGATCCAACATGACATTCTAACTTTGAGCCATCTGTGTAGACTGGCAGAAAGTCAGAATACTGCTGTCTATGTGATGCAAAGAGTTGCTGGTAGACAGATGGCGGTGTCGTAGCTTTCTCCCAGATCTTAAGGGAGAAGTCGCAAGTTAGAAAATAAGCATGCCAGGGTGGAAAGAATTGCCTTGGTGACTGGGCAACGTTGTCTACCGTCACGTTTAGCTCATTCAACAGCCCTTGAATACGAATACCAAAAGGTTTGTTGGCGGTCCGACGGGTGTTATAGAGGTTTTCCCAGCGCGGCTCAAAAACGGATGGCCACGTGGGATGATCGGGCAGGGATTTTAATTTGAAGGCGTACTGTAAAGACAACTGCTTACGTCGAAGAGACAGAGATGGTTCATTGGCTTCAACGTAAAGGCTTTGGACAGGAGATGTGCGAAATACTCCAGTGGCTGTCCGGATGGCTTGATGGTGGATTGGATCTAACCACCGAAGTGCACTGTCTCTAGCAGAACCATAGACCTGAGACCCATAGTCGAGTTTGGAACGGACAAGTGCCCGGTAGAGACGAAGAAGGGTAGCACGATCTGCGCCCCATGAGGTTGACGAAAGGGCACGAAGGGTGTTAAGCCCTTTGACACATCTTGTCCTCAGCTGACGAATATGTTGTAAAAATGTCAGCTTTTTGTCGAAAATAAGTCCAAGGAATTTGAATTCTGCTACAACTGGGATGTTATTTTGCCCAAGCCTTAATTCTGGGTCAGGATGAAGATTACGTTTGCGACAGAAGTGTACACAAACAGTCTTCTGTGATGAAAATCTGAACCCATTAGCCAAAGACCAAGCTGTAAGATGGTCTTCTGCAGTTGCCTTTCAATGACCCTCATATTGCATGAATGACAAAAAATAGCAAAGTCATCAACATAGAGGGCATTGTTTACAGTGGGTGGAAGCTGTTCTGCGATAGAGTTTATTTTGATTGCGAAAAGCGTGACACTTAGAACGGATCCTTGTGGGACTCCCTCTTCCTGAGAGAAAACTCGAGAGAGGGTGGATCCTAAACGGATTTGAAACTGGCGATTCGAAAGAAAGTTTTTAATAAAAAGAGGAAGGTTACCTCTAAGACCAAAGTTATAGAGGTCTTTTAAAATCCCAAATCGCCAGGCTGTGTCGTACGCTTTTTCAATATCAAAGAAAACTGCTACCAAATGCTCGGATTTAATAAAAGCATCACGAATGGACGTTTCCAATCGGATTAAATGATCCAGAGTGGATCTATTTCTTCGGAAGCCGCACTGTGTCCTGGAAAGCAGACCATTTGTTTCTAAATACCATACCAGGCGAGAATTTACCATTCTTTCCAGGATCTTGCACAAACAGCTTGTCAGAGCAATAGGACGGTAGTTACTTGGATTTCTAGGATCCTTTCCTGGTTTTGGGAAGGGAAGAACGATTGCCTTCCGCCAGGAATCCGGAAATTGTTTATTAAGAAAAATTCTGTTAAACAGAATTAAAAAGTGATCCTTACATTGTGGTGTGAGGTGTTTTACCATTTCGTAGTGGATGTCATCAGGCCCTACAGCACTTGCGTGTGTGAGAAAGAGTGCAGCATTTAATTCCTCCTGTGAAAAGGGCTTGTTATATGATTCAAGCCCTTTTGAATAGAAGTTCAGGGGGTTTTTCTCATTTTTCTCTTTCAGGGCCAAAAACTCTGCGGGAAAAGATGTTATTGCAGATATTTTTGCAAATGTTTCCCCAGAGTATTTGCTACTGCAGTTCGATCTGCAATTGGACATCCATTATGCCCGAGGATCACAGAAGGGCATGGTGGATATTTTCCCTTCATTTTCCGGATCTTATCCCAGACTACTTTTGAGCTAGCAGCCTGAGTTATGGAAGATGTAAAACGAATCCAAGATTTCCTTTGGCTCTGACGTCGTACATAACGTGCTTTTGCACGTGCACGTTTGAAGGATATTAAATTTTCAGTGGTGGGATATCGGCGGAATATCCCCCACGCTTTGTTTTGTGCTTTTTTTGCTGCCGTGCATTCTGAATTCCACCAAGGTTTGGGGAATAGTGGGAACCGGCTGGATGATTTTGGGATTGCAATTGCAGGTGCTTGGACAATCGTTTCTGTGACATACATGACTGCTTCATTGATTGGCTCCTGACTGACTGTAGTGATGTCAAAGTTTGCCAGATATTGAAAGGCATTCCAGTCAGCCTGATCGATCTTCCACCGCGGTAAACTAAATGGCAGACAGGGTCTACCATTAGTTAGGGTTGTTATCACGGGGAAGTGATCGCTTCCATATGGATTTTCTTCTACCTCCCAAGTAAGTGAAGGAAGGAGAGAAGGGGAGCAGATAGAAAGATCAATGGCAGAGAATGTACGGGTAGGCATGTGGAAGGTGTTTGTTCCCACATTTAGGAGGGAGAGATCAGTGTCAGTGAGCATATGCTCTATGACTCGTCCCCTTCCATTGATGTCAGCACTACACCACAGAGTGTTATGTCCATTGAAATCCCCAAGAATTAAACAAGGGGAGGGCAATTGCATGATAAGATCATCAAGGTCTTTCTGGGGGATGTCAATCCCAGGTGGCAAATAAACAGAGCAGACAGTTAATAAGAACCCCACTGTAAGGCGAATTGCTACAGCTTCAATGCTAGTTGTAAGCTGCAAAGCCTAAAATGGGATCTGGTTGCCGACGAGGATTGCGACTCCTCCGTGGGCAGACCCATCCACAATTCTATCCTTACGAATGATGGTAATGTTATGCATGGTGGGGTCATCATTTGCCTTTAAATAAGTCTCCTGTATGCAAAAGCAAACTGGTTTGTGCATTTGCAGGAGTGCCTTGATGTCGTCAGTATTTTGCCGGAATCCACGACAATTTCACTGTAGGAATTTAGCCATTATTTGGACTTGGTGGGTCCATCAGGCGGCTTCCGAGGTGCTGAGGGCTTAATTTTGTCAGTCTTGGATTTATCTTTCCTGGGGAAGTATGGACGCTGTCCTGTGTCCATTTCTTCCTCAGCAAAGAGTTCCAAAACTGACTCATCATGTACCTCCTTCTGCTCGACATCCATGTTTTCCTGGGTACTAGGTGTTACTTCCCCTTTCTTATTCTTTTCTTTTGCTTTTGTTACTTGTGGAGCATTAGGAGGTATCGATATAGGAGTGGCAGCTGATTGGTCCTTCTGTGCAGGTTTTTGGGAGCTTAAAAGATAATGTGCAATGGGAGTAAATGATTCTTTTGGAGGGACGGACATGTCCGTCTGAGTCCCAATCGAACATTTCCCTGCTACCTTCTGGGCGTAGGTAGGTTTGTTGATGTTAAGAGGTTTCACTGCTTTTCTTGCCTCCTGGTACGATATGTTTAGCTCTGCCTTCAGCCGTTGAATTTCTTTTTCTTCTTTCCACCTCTGGCATTCCCTTGAATAGGCCGGATGTTCTCCCTCACAGTTAATGCAGGTGGGTTTAGTGGCTGAACATGCTGTTGTTTCGTGGTCCTTTGCACCGCACCGGGCGCATGCAAGGACTCCACGGCAGGCCATTTGAGAATGTCCATACTTCTGACACTTAAAACACCGTAAAGGGTTTGGAATGTATGGACGTACTGGACAGTTGATGTATCCAGCTTTAATCTCATCAGGAGGTTTGGGAGAGTTAAAAGTCAGGATAACACTCCTGGTTTTAACAATTTTCCCATCCCTTCGCGCAGTGATTCTCTTGACGGCAGTAACTCCCTGTGGTTTTAATTCGGAGCAGATTTCCTCCTCGGTGACGTCGAGAAGGTCCCACTCCGAAATGACACCTCTCGATGAATTTAGTGTTCTGTGTGGTGTCACTGTTATGGGTATACCTCCGATTGATGTTACTCGGAGTAGATGTTCAGACTGCCTGTCATTTTTTGTTTCAATCAAGAGGTCCCCAGAACGGAGCCTCTTAACTGACTTGGGTGTACCTGCTAACCCATCCAACCCTTTTTGTATAAAAAAGGGCGACATTTTACCAATCGGTGTTTCGTTGGTGGAATGCATTATTAAGAACCTTGGGACAGGCCCTGATGGTAGTTCGGTTCGCTGCCTCTTTGTAGCAATAATGCTATCTGCCTCTCCGTCATTATTTTCAGATAGGGACCGGGTTGGGGCCCCTGAAGGGATATGTTTCTCAGGATTCATGAGGTTTTATAAATTGTTCAGTGCCCGGGCTCCCCACCCACCACGGAGCCCAAAGGGGCGCCCACTACCCGGCATGCAATAAATGCGCTCGGGAGTGGGACGCCAGGGCTACCCAGACACTATACCCGCACCGCCGCCAGCCTGAATCCTGTCCCTCGGACCATGAGGGTAGGGGCGTGGCATTGTCACGGTTGACCCTCGCAGGCGAGCCTACTAGCCGATTGATCCTAGCCGGGCCTTCCAGGACCACCCGTCTTATCGAAGCAGGGGCCAAAGTGGTGTATTGAAGCTGGGCCCCTCAACCACCAGGATCCCCCTTTCCGAATTTCCACGGGTCGCAGCGCACGGCAAACACGCCGGATTCCATTGATGTAAGCCTGGAACCTGGGCTGTGGGCGTTGGATCCCAGTGATGCTAGTCTGGAAGTCCAGCAGCGTCACTGGGAGGTCCCCTCACCACGTACAGGTGCCTACGTCGAGGGGCCTTTCCCTTGAACAAATGGAATTTGTTCAAGAGAACAAATTTCCGCCTTGGGGAACTCCTCCAGTGATTTTTCTTGAGATTATATCCGCTGTATTTATATTATATTATATATATCTTGATCCGCTGTAAGAACAGTGATTCTGTCTAATAGCAGGGTTATGATAAACCACAACAAGTCACGTTTTATATGGAAGTAATTTTCTAGGAGGTGAACGAGCGAGGGAATGCTGATTGAGTCGAAGCAGGTCGATATACGTAACGGCAAATTCTGCTTTAGCTTCTAGTGCACTGAGAATGGTGCTGGCTATGGATGTTAAATTGGTGATTGTGGATCTTTCGGGAATGGCATAGTGAATTTGTGGGGGGTTTGTGGGGCATGATTTGATTGGTGATGGTTGAAAGTAATGCCTTCTCCATAAGTTTTAAGAGGCTGGAAGAGCGAGAGATTGGCCTGAACTGTTTAATGAAAGATGCAGATTGGCATTTAGGATGTGGCCTCACAGCATATCTGTTCCAGAGAGGGAGAAATAGTGCTGCGTTAAGACACGGTTAAAAATTGAGAGTAGTGGATCGATGATAAACGTGCTGAGACACTTGATCATGAATTGTGGCACTAGGTCAGGGCCTGCGGTTGCGGTGGGTGGCAATCCATTTATAGCAGTTATAAGCTGCTTCCTGGTGATGCTGACGGTGGCGAGCATATCCGTTGGTATGTTGTTGACAGGTAAGTTGCCTGGATATGTCGGGGCCACATTGTTCGAGAACCGTGCAGTGTGGTCCATCCACAGTTGAAGATCCAGTGTTTTAGGAATTCCTGTGTGCCGAGAATCATAAAATGGTTTGCCTTTTTTTTGTAGGGTTGCTTTTAGATTTCAGATGATTTCTGGCGGTTGAACACTGCCCTTGCTCTGGAGAAGGCACACCGATCTTGTACAGCGCCCGACTCTTTCCATCTGATACATTGAGACAAAATGATACATTGAGACCTGCCTCATTTCCTGACTTCACACCTGTTAAAGATGATATCCTCATTAATCTCTTTATCACTGATGAAGATTTAAACTCGGCATTAAAAAGCATGAAAAATGACTATACTAGAGGCCCAGATGACATTCCAGGCCTATTTTGGAAAAGGACTGTCACTACATTGAAACCCCTCATACTGCGGATCTTCAACCTGTCTCTCAGGCTGGGGAAGTATCCTAATCACTTTAAGCAGGTCAATATAGTTCCTATTTTCAAAAAAGGTGATAAAAATGACGTATGCGATTACAGACCCATAACCTTGCAAAACAGCCTGGCTAAACTCTTCGACACAGCAGTGCACAAACATCTCTTCGAATTCTTCAAGCCTTTTATCGATCAGAATCAACATGGTTTCTGCAGTGGAAAGTCAGTAGTCACAAATTTACTTCCTTTCTGGCAATACACCTCTGAAGCTCTTGATAACCACCTACAAGTTGATGCAGTCTACACAGACATATCTAAGGCATTTGATAAAGTCCCGCACGAACAACTTCTGGAAAAACTTAAGCTGTATGGCATCCGTGACCCTTTGCTCTCATGGCTACGCAGCTATATTACGCATCGTTCCTTGAGCGTTATCATCGATCAAGTGAACTCAGACTGTTTTATACCACTAAGCGGAGTACCACAAGGCTCTCCCTTAGGTCCTCTTCTCTTCATTGTTTTCGTAAATGATCTTCCTTCTTTCATCTACACCTCCAATGTTCAAGTTGCTCTCTATGCAGATGATCTTAAGATCTACTCAGCAGTGAAGGAGACTACCGATTCTCAACAACTTCAATGTGCTCTCAATAAATTCTCTCTGTGGCTATCTCTGAATGGCTTGTCTGCTAACCCCTCGAAGTGCAAAGTTATCTCTTTCTCATCTTGCAGATCTCCACAACTAATGAATACGGAGTATAGTATTAACTCTGTGATCATCGAAAGGTGTGACCAAGTTAACGACTTAGGGATTCTCTTTTCCAGCAGTGCTAAATTCGATGCCCATGTCCTTAAAATCACCAGCAAAGCATTCAAAACACTGGGATTCATCAAACGGAACACATACAAGTTCAAAAACTACAGATATGCGGTTATCCTTTATAAAACTATTGTACTGCCAATCCTTGAATTCAGTTCACCCATCTGGAATCCTCACACAAAGACTTTAACTAACAAAATTGAAGCAGTCCAAAAAAAACTTTATCCGTTACCTTACGTACCGCAATCCTCTATTCTATCACTCAGTGTATTATGAATCGCTGTGTGATTACTTTCATCTAAGGCCTCTGTGCACTAGAAGAGTTACTGCTGACATCGCCCTCCTAGCCAAAGTAATCACTGGAATTTATGAAGCATCTGATATCCTGAGTAAAATAAACTTCAATGCTCCCTGTAGACAAGTCAGGAACCTTACACCGTTTCGCCTTGACTCTGCCAACACGGACTTAATGAAGTTCAGTCCACTGAACAGAATCAGCAAATGACTCTCGCATTGACTTCTTTGACAACTCCCAATCACTGATGAACTCCATCCACAAGTTTGCCCCTTAACTTAAACTGCAAAGTGACTAGCTCACATCTAATTATTGTAGCTTATTATTTGTTATATTATTTTTCTATTCTCTAACGGATTAATTATTACTTGTTTTACCGGTAACTTAACTTAATACAATCCTCTTTTGTACATATGCTTTATTGTTTGAATTTGTATCAATGTTTATCGTCCTGTAGGATTTCACATTATTGTTATTATGTTTATTGATCTGATCTCAGATACACTGTTAATGGTTACCTGTTGTGTATCTTTTTATTAATAAAATAAAATAAAATAAAAATAAAATAAAATCTCTTATGCAGATTTAGATTTATTGAGTCCGTATGGTGGCTTCCGAAGGGCTGAGGGCTTCGTTTTCTCAGCCCTGGGTTTATCTCTCTTTGGAAAGACTGGACGTTGGCGTGTATCCATTTCTTCTTCTTTCGCAAAGAGTTCCAGGACAGACTCGTTCTGTACCTCCTTATCTTCGACATCCATTGTAGATGTCTGTTCCCCTTTCTTCGGAGTGTCTTTAGCACTGTTTTGGAAGTGCTGGAGCACTAGGAGGTATGGATATATGAGTGGCGGCTGACTAATTTTTGGGTGGGCTTTTGGAAACTTAATAAATAGCTCGCAATGGGGGGGGGGGTAAATGACTCCCTTGGTGGAATACTCATATCGGTCTGAGTACCAGTGGTACGTTTTCCAGTAGCTTTCTGGGTGTATGAGGGCTTGGCGCTATTTATTGGTTGAATGCATTTTCTGGCCTCCTGATAGATGTTTAGCCTGTTTTTAGTCTCTGAATTTCCTTTTCATCTTTCCACAGCTGGCATGATCGAGAATATGCAGGAAGTTCTCCTTGGCAGTTAGTACAACTTGGCTTAGAAGCTAAGCATTCCTTGCCCTCGTGGTCTTTAGCACCACAGCGAGCAAAGGCAGGGATGCCACGACAAGCTGTTTGAGAGTGGCCATACTTTTGGCATTTAAAACACCTCAGTGGGTTCGGGATATAACCCCTCACTTGGCAGTTTAAATAGCCTGCTTTATTGGAACTTGGAGGCTGTGGGGGGGGGGGTGTTGAACGTTAGGATGAGAACTCGGGTAGGGACGAGATTCCCATCCTTCTGCATCGACATTCTTTTGACAGCGGTCACTCCTTGGTCTTTAACTTCAGAGCAGATCTCTTCTTCAGAAACATGAAGGTCCCACTCTGATATGACACAGCTTGAAAAATTCAAGGTTTTATAGGGGGTAACGATTATGGGTAATCCCCCTAACGATGTGGCTTTCAGTAGTCGTTGTGCATGTTTTTGGCTTGTAGCCTCAACTAAAATGCCTCCACAACGTAGCCTCAGACAGATTTTGGAGATGCTGTCAACCCTTCTAATCCTTTCTGGATGAAGAAGGGCGACATTTTCCCGAGTACCTGCTCTCTGGTGAAATGGAGAATGAGGAAAAGCGGTGTCACAGATGGTGGTCTATCCTCAGTTGTTGTTGGTTTAGTTTTATTGGCGCATCAGCAACTAAGGCTATAATGCGCCAAAACCTTGTCATAAAAATGGTAAAAATCTTTCAGTGACCTAACAAATTAGGTCACTAAGTCAGGGTATAAAAGCCACGTATAAACTGTAAAAGACGAATATCAGTAAACAAGGTAAAAATAATAAATCTTAAAATAATAAGATTTTTTAAATATGATTAAAAAGGTTTACTGATTTCAGGAAACTAAAAATACCAGACACATGGTCATTGTCGGATAAAATCTGACTGAGTGTATAAGGCTCAGTCAGATGGTTAAAAGCGATAAAACGAGCATTACTAAAACTGGAACAGTCACATAAAATATGTTTAACGGATAAAATGGTGTCGCATTGCTCGCACATAGGAGGATCATCCGCCCTCAGCAGAAACGAATGTGTCAGATGACTGTGTCCTATGCGGAGTCGGGCAAGAACAACTTCCTCGCTCCGATTCCTGCGCAGACTGGACTGCCATGTTTGTATTAGAGGCTTTATTTGGTATAATTTATTTGTTCTCTCTCTATGCCATAGTTCTTGCCATTGGGAATATATCTTTTGGTGTATTATTTGCCTGTAGTCTGTATAGGGGACTGACAGGCAACGATTGTTAGTGGGAGCTGCTGATTTGGCTGCAGTGTCAGCCAAATCATTTCCCTTTATCCCAATGTGGCTAGGAATCTAGCAGAAGCGGATATCAAATTTGTATTTATGAAGAGAATATATCTTCTGCTGAACCCGAGAGAGAACTGGATGACAGTTGGGTCTCAAAGATAATAAAGCCTGTAATACACTCAAAGAATCAGAATATATTATTGACCTTTGGCATTGAGAAGTTCGAATGTGATCCAAGGCTAACTCTATAGCATGCAGCTCTGCAGTGTATATGCTGGATTCAGGAAGAATCTGCTGAGATATTATAGTGTCCCGAAAGACAGCAGCAGATTCTACGCACGATTCAGACTTCGAGCCGTCTGTGTAGACGGGCAGGAAGTCGGAATACTCAGCTCGGTGTGCGGAAAAGAGCTGATGGTAGACGGATGACGAGGTCTCAGATTTTACCCATTTCTTAAGGGAGAAGTCACACGATGGATCTATCCTCAGTTCTGGGCCTTTTTGAGCTGCAGTTATCGGTATCTTTCGATCGATAAGGTAGAGGCCTTGTTGGGCCCCAGAAGAAATAAATTTAAATTACTCACAGGAGTAAGATAAAAATTTCCGATGTCCTAAGTACCTCACCCCCCACGGAGCCCTACGAGGGGACGCCCACTCGTGAACTTGCAGGTACTGCATACACGAATGGGACGCCAAGTTCGCTTAGGAGCACCATACCCACGTTTCCAATAAGCCTTGATCCCGTCCAAGGACCAAAGGGAGGGAGACATCGGAACGCAGTTGACCCAAGCAGAAAGAACACCCGCCGATTGATCCCAGTCGGGCCGGTCCGGGACCACCCGTCTTGTCGAAGCAGGGGCCAAAGTGGTGTATCAAGGCTGGGCCCCATTAACCATCAGGTTCTCCCTTTCGTGGCGCACGGCTGCACACTCCGGATTCCAATGATGTAACCCTGGAACCAAAGTATGGGCGTTAGATCCCAGTAATGCTAATTTGGAGGTCCAGCTGTATCACTGGGAGGTCCCCTCACCACGTCGAGGGGGTTGCCTCCGGGTAACCAAGGGACCAGTCAAACAACACATTACTCACATAGCCCACACTGACTGGTTTTGCAAAGTTGTGCATCATCACAGTGTACTTAAGGCAGATTTGTGGGAACCACAGGAACTATCGGCGCCTCCCTAGCCAGTTGGGAAGGAGCAACAGTGCGTAGCACACGCTTCTTGATTAGACCGGGGTTCGAGCCCATCACCACCAAATACGGAGGATGCGGAAAGGACAGGGAATGACCACCGCATATCCCGGAGCAATATGGCCTTAGTTGCTAATGCTCCTAAAAACCAAATAACAACAACAGAAACTGTCTGACAAATACACTACATCCACAACTGAGCATTAGGTGACATTATGCACTACCTTGACCACCGTGTTGGACGAAATGAGCCGCAACAGTGGTGTGTTTCCCAGTCTGCACAACATAGATTTTGTGAAAAATGAGTTGTTTTACCCTCGTGTCTACTACTTCTGGTAGAATAGCACAAAGGTTAGGAAGAGGCCACTAGTTACTGTGCTTATTTCGATCAATGTATGGCCCTGCTTATCTATTCTGGATTTTTTTTTTTTTACATTTCTTTTTATTTCGCAATTTGAAGTAGTTTTTTTTTGCAATTTTTGTATGAACGCATGTAGCACCATCTCTTCAGCATTAACTGTTGCAGCTTGCAATGATCTCTAACTTGGTACAATAGTAGTTAACTTTGTAAATCATTATTTTATTATAGCACGATTAATTTATATTTTTATCAAGATATTTTCACGACAGATGTGATATAAGTTTATCAAGTTTTCTTGAATCTTCGATTTCAGGTTCAATTTAACTTCCGAATAAGAGTGTGCACAATTAACTCTACAATAAGGATTTTTTTCTGTGCAACTAATTCTGCAAAAGTTTAGTAGTAATAATGGTAATCAGGAAACTCTTGGTCAAGGTCAGCAGCGCTACTTTCGAAATCAGCATTATCGCAAAGCTAATTTGAGACTGAAATTTTAGTAATGAAATTAAGTTTGAGAAAAGGCAAAAAGAAAATAATTTCAGAATTCAAATGAAAGAAGTAGGGGGGGGAAGGATATGTATCACTACCATCATCTAAAAATCTAATTGCGACTTAAGAGAATTAAAACGCAGATTCGCAGTTTATGAATAATAACTTACTAAATGTGTACTTAATTAAAACGTTAATTTAGGAAATTATTCACTTAATAAAAACTACCACAGAGAAGAACCATCATACAAAGTCAATTAAAACAACATAATAAAATGAAACACCTGCACTAGGCTACAAACTTTAATAAGTGCTCGGAATAGCATATTCTTAATCGCTGCTTTAAGTTAATAGAGTCCTTAATTGGGTAGTGAATAGAAAACCAAAATTAAATCTGTTTCTTTTCGATTTTCAGATAAAATGCAACTGAAGTTTAGCGAAGTAGTTTCAGATATAACGATTATAATCCAAAGTAACGAATTCTCTGATTTTTAGCGACTTTGAGATAATTTTCAATTAATGTTCTGATGTATCGAGGATGTGTCCTCTGGGACAGTACAATGATTGTAGTCACTGTACATGAACAGCGTATGAAAAATGCCTCTGTTCCAATCCAATTTCGACCTTTTAGGCTTCTTCCCTGCATCATGGTCGAATTCTCCGGTCCCGAACGAAGATAGCATTTTTCATCCCGAAAACAATGCTTTTTTTTTTTTTTTTTAATTCTGTGAAATACACAAAATGGCTATGTAATATGCGTTATTTTCGGATAGAATATACTGATGCCTCGTGGCCTTAGTTTCTGTTGTGCACCGTTTAAAGAAATCCAACTGAATTTCGAGGACGTTTGTCGATCCAATTCCATCCCTTGGTCTCATCTACAATACGATTCTACTTGCGATAAAACTTACGGGCTTTAAGGGCATTATTGATGACGAAGCACGACAAGCAGGTCATCTTTTATGTTCTATGCGGGTCCATCATCAATACCTCAGTACAAACATGGCATTTACACACATTTCTGGCCTTTCTGCAGAGTTTCTGTATTATCGTACCACGGCGGAGTTTAACTATCGTTTGGAAGCCGTCCTACATAAGAGACTAAGCTCGTCTACATCACTATCAATTGTCAGCAAGATACTATACATGTCTACATCATTGTCAATTCAAATAACCTCGAAGTGTCAATTGAATGAAAGAGATCGGGTAAATCAAAGCAGAAGACTGGACATGTGTATATATATCGTTTTTTCATTTTTTATACCAAAAATATCGAAATCTTTCTTTCTTCTGGTATGCGTGCTGCCCTTCGTGCAGACGACTTTAACCATCCGACGATCTTTTGAAACTTATTAGTCACATAATGATTCAGTTTTATTAGTCAATTATGCACGCTCGTCAAAGACTCAAAGATAACTTCTAAGCTCAAAATTACATGCGTAGAACTTAATGTCAGGATACTATATCTATGTCTTTGGAATGCTATATGAGTAATCTTCGTCGATGTTAATTCTTTAAGCTTGGAATTTCGTTTCTGATGCACAGATGAATTCATGCGGCAATACCACCAGAATGATCCTTTATGTTGATTTATTCAAGCTAATTCTCGAACTACTCATAATTCGTATGCAAATACAGCGTTATCTAGAATATCAGTGTAGGATACTCCATTCGTTTTATCGTCTACAAAAATTAGCAGGACAACGCCACATTACGAAAAGTATCCGCAACACGATTCCATCATTGAACATCATAATCAGGGCAATGCAATTTACGGGAGTGACCAGCTGGTTGTCGCCAGACTCAGATTTCTCCAAAAGAAGAATCACCAGAGTCTATTAATGGCATTCTTTTATACTGTCATTCATTACTCCAATGAATCTATTTACACTTTTCCAGTGTCCAGTTCTGAAAGAACTGCACCATTATAACGGTCGCTAAGAGTTGACTTTTGTGATCATGGATTTGCGAATTGCAACTTCTCCATGAATACCATCTTGACTCTACCATCACGGTAATTCTAACAGCTCCTGGATCTATTGAGTAATTTTTCTGCAGCTACAATGGTGATTTTGATCGTTCTGAGGCCTCTTTCTATCAAAACGCGCCAGTCAGCCACTCAGTATTCAAATTTCTCAGCTCCCTTCGTCATTCACTTCGGTATCGAGATCTGGTAGAATTTTACCTTCCAAACCGATCTAATACTGAATTCTAAAATGTGGTACCCAACTACTTATCCACGTCCGAATTCGCTTAGCACTTCGTTTTGAACTGAACGAAATACATTCTGCTGTTCAATTCATACACATGCGCTGCTATAAATCACTCGATATTTTACAAACCATGCGATTATCATATGTTGTTCCAATAGCTTTGGTAACGCAGCGGATGCCAGCATATGCTCCGGGCAAGAAAATAATCTGGCGTTAATTACGCCTTATCTACTGAAGTTTGAGAATGATCATTTCGCTCATTGCTTCAAATTCATCAAATAAGGGTCTGATAAAGTCTGTGAGAAGCCCGTGAAGCAAACCCTAAACTATATTTATCAACACACGTACCATTATGCTTATCGCATATGGAACTGCTTGAAAAGGCTATCTCTTTTCCCCTTCCAATACAATTTTGTATATGATAGCCATATCATCGTTTTATGTATGCCTATCCTGACATGTAGGTTCCTTTTCAAAATCCAAAGGACACCAATTCCATATCAGCGACGGCATTACATTGCTACGTCATTTGTCACCGTTTGGAAAGGCCAGAGTTCGAATCACATTGTCAGAACGCAGTGATTTATTTCGTCAATGATCGTAAGAACTTCTAAAGAGCTTTGTAGGTGATGGTCGAACTAGTCAACCTCGTCCGGGGGTGTTGGAGTTTCGTTCCTTCCGCACAGCTCTGGTTTAGGGCGGTGCAAAACTGGCAAACAACATTTGTTGTTTGCTATTCTGAAACTGATCAATGTACATAAATAAAACAACTGGAAATAATAATTGGAAAACCGTTCACAGCACAAGTACACTAATAATTGAATAAACAGACTCATATTTAATTGAATATAAATAGTACTCTATATAATACAATCTCATATAGATAAATAAAAAAAAGTAAGCTAAGTATTTAGAAAGGTACAGCTCTTGTAGGTCTTTACTTAGTGTACTTAAATAATATAATAAATACACACACGCACACTAAACATAATATTAATGTTTTAAGGAATATAATACAAGACTCGATACACTATTATGAGTGATTGAATCTCTTACGAAGCGAGTTGATGCCTGGAGAAAATTTAACTTGGGCTCTTCAGAGATTCAAGTGTTTGATGCTACATCAGGCTATGAATTTCCAAATGCTGTCCCAGTGTTGAATCAACCTGCACTGGCTGTTTTTGTTCCGAAAGAGGTAATCTTAAAATCTTAATTAAAGTGGTAAATTTGCAATGAAATTAAAAGGTCGCGTACAAAAAACGTGTCGTGAGATAGGACAAAATGCTCATCTGTCTTTAATACTTTCCAAAACATGGCAAGAGGGATTTTATCGTGAAATTTGTGGTGATTAATGCTAAGCATGAGGGACGCTGCAAAATTTATAAAGGAAACTTCTCTCAGCATGACCGGGCTTATTTGGTAGGCGGAATTTATTTTGTAAAGAAGGGTGGGGGTGGGTATGGGTGTTTAATGGCGCACACGCTGCTCTGGATATAGTGGGCCTATTCATAAGAATGTTAAAAAATAATTAAAATGAAGCCAGCTCAATTTCATTTCAGGTCATAAACTATTCATATTCGATCATAAATTCAAATTTGTTTCATAAAACAGTAAACTTCATTAATATTTGCCTCCTCTCCAATGATATGATTTAATATCATCGATTCTCGGATATTAGCCAGAGAAAGAAATATTGTAAGTGTAGTGTTATGTATCGTTGTTCTTCTGGCCATTTAGCCCCTAGACCCTTGCTGGGGCCGAATGTTGTCCACACTATACCGGGTACACCAGTATTTAGTTATTTACTCTGGCAGGTCCTACCAGTATTTAGATATTTACTCTGGCAGGTCCTACCGTGCTTCGGTTGGAGGTTGAGAAGACGAAAGAAGATGAAGTTGACAATAGACTAACTTCTATAGACTGTAATTTTCAGGAAATACATAAGGAAGGTTGTTCCAGAAAACGGCAGTTGAATGAATAAACGAGGAAGATGAAAAGTTGGTTCTGTGAGTTTGGAGTTGGACAGTAAATTAGCAGAGGCATTTGATGCAAGAAAGCAAGCTTATGTAGCATCAGAGAAAAAAAAAAAAAAAAACCACTTCCACTTCACCCCTCTGTTCGTTCAAAATACCTGTCCAGCTGAGCCTTAAACTTATTTAGGCTATCAACCTCCACCACAAGGGATGGAGGTCCGTTCCACCAACCAACCACCCGCTGTCTAAAGGCAAATTTCCGCACGTCTATCCTACATCTGTCTTTCCTCAATTTGAATTTATGCCCTCTCAGGTGATTTTTCTGAGCTAGAGGAAGAATGCCATCAGCATTGAGCATGCTTAAACCATTCAAGGTTTTATACACCTCTATCAGATCGCCTCGCTGGTGCCTAGTCTCCAGACACTGTAATTTGCAAAACTTAAGCCTTTCTTCGTAAGAGCACCCCTTTGTTCCATTCACTAATCTTGTTGCCCTTCTCTGTACTCGTTCCAGCAGCTCTACATCCTTCTTGAAATGAGGCCTCCAGACCTGTATACAGTACTCTAGGTGTGGCCTGAATAATCACCTCCTTATCCCTGCTGGAAAAATTCCTGTATATCATTGGCAATACTCCATGAGCTACTCTTGCAGCCCGTCTGCACTGCTCAGAGAACTTCATATCTGCCTGCACAACCACCTCCAAGTCCCTTTCATTCTCTACCACTGTCAGTGTAGTACCACAGAGTTGATACGTTGCTCTGGGGTTGCTGTTTCCCATGTGTAGTACTTTACATTTGTCAATGTAATGGATGTTGGCTGGTGGCGGCACGTGTTCGGACTGTTTTGAAAGAGAGAGCGGGAATTATAGAAGCCAATTCAGAAGAACAGTGCCCATGGAAGTATCTGTAGAAGAGGCATGCAGCAGAAACAGTACGTCTATGAGGCAGCGAGTGGAGAGACTCTGTTAGAGAGGAGTCATTAATTAACCTAACTGCTCTCTTCTGAATGGAATCTAGAAGCATGAGAGAGGTCTTTAGGGCACCGCCACAGATGTGGAAACAATATTCCATGGTAGGGCGGATTTGCAATTTGTAAAGAAAGGACAGCTGTTTGGAAGAAAAGTAACGCTGAGAGCGAAAGAGAAAATCAAGTTTTTTAGATGAAGAGGAAGCAATATTTGTAATGTGCTTGTGCCAAGAGAGATTAGAAGTCAGGGTAATCCCCAAAAGAGATATATCATTTTGCCTAGAAATCTGAGTGTCGCCAAAGATAACCACAGAAGCAGAAGAATCCTTTTAGCGAGATAAGACAAGACTGAGTTTTAGAAAGATCGAAATCAACTAAGTTGTCTTTGCCCCACTGGAGATCGGCATTTAAGGAATTGGTATCAGATTTTCGAGAAGTTGAAGGTGACTGAGCAGAACAAAGTTTCTCAAAATGGAAAGTGGAATGCAATGTGCTATCATCGGCAAAACTATGGATAGGATTTCCAATCAATGGAAGAAGGTCATTAATATACAAGAGGGAAAGAGTGGGGGAAAAGAACTGAACCTTGGGGGAACACCGGCATTAGTGGAGAATTTAGAAGACAGAGCCATCTACCATCACCCTCAAGTGAGCGATCAGAGAGAAAACTGGATAACCAATTACTAAAACCAGTTGGCAAACCATAAGATGGAAGCTTGTTTAGAAGACCTTTATGCCAAACACGATCGAAGGCCTTTGAGATGTCAAGAGCAACTACTTATTTTTCGCCGAACCTTTCCATTGAATTAGTCCATAATTGGGTAACATAAGCCAGAATATCACCAGTGGATCGACACTGACGGAATCCATACTGGCGATCGTTGATCAGACGGAAGGTTTCTAGGTAGTTTATGGTATTTCTAGGTACTTTATGTTCTGTTTTATATTTTTGTATTTTCATCCCTGTTTTCCACATGATTTTGAAAAGGCTGGATGACTTTACAGTTGAGGCTGTACAATCTGCTTGTGTATGCTCCTTGGAAATATGACATATGGCATCACCTCTATATTAAAACAACGAATGGGATTAGGGATATAAGGCCGAATTCTGCAGTTTAAACAGCCAGCTTAAACTGAGCATAGCAATTCTGGAGTGCTGAAAGTTATTATGTATCGAGAATAAGAAAGATGGAAATCAGAATGATATTTGCATCTTTCTTAGTCATTTATACGTTTGGTGCTGATTACCTTTTGATTGCTCAATCTTGAACTAGTTCTTCTTCGGACATTGTAATTAGGTCCCACTCTGTGGTGACACTTGTTGACGAATTTAACGTATTGTGGGGAGGGGAGGAGACAGAAGGTTACAGATATTGACAGCCCACCAAAATTGTTGTTTTGAGCAGCCACTCAATGTTTGGAGGTGACTGTTTCTATCAGGAGGCTCCGGATTGAAGACGTTTAACCATTTTTGGTGTTTCCAGCAATGGATTCCAAATATCTCTGAATAACAAATGGTGATAATATGCCTACAGGCTGTTTTTTTTTTTTTTTTTTGATTTGGTAGTTGTTGGCGCATCGGCTTCTGTGGCCATATTGCACCTCAAAGGTTTTTGGCAGTACAGTGATCCAAGCCCGAGGCGGGAATCGAACCCCCGACCTTTGGGTTGCCGGGCAGGTACTTTACCCACTCGGCTAGCCCGGTCGGCCGCCTACAGGCTGTGTGGAGAGAGAGTGTATCATCAGAAAATTTCGCATCTCATTGCACTGCGCTTCTCTTCGAAGTCTTTTTGGTTGATTAGGGTCATTGACATCAGACATTTCCGATCTTGAACTTGAAGGCTCTAATGGCGTAAAATTATTCAAATCCATGCTTGCTCCTTGTAGCCCTTTTATGACTACTCCTATGAAAATTGAATGCGACCCGGTAACCACGTGAGGTACGAGAGTGCGCAGTTAGCCGACCAACGTAGCATAGATAATGTGTCAGTGTTTCAGTAGATAGTAAAATTCCGAGTGTGATGGGCAAAAGAAAGGATTTATCGGACTTTGATAAAGGACAGATTGTGGGTGTTTGACGAGATGGTGACTCATTTCCCAAACGGATGAACTGGTGGGGTGTTCGAGAGTCACCGTAGTTAAAGTGTACCAAGACTGGCGTCAAAATGGTCAAACAACGACCCGACGGAAAAACTGCAAAGGTCAGCAAACGGTTGATGTTAGAGGTGAGCGCCTCGTCCGACGACTCGTACAGGCGAAGAGGCACAGCACTGTTGAATAGTTGACTACAGAATACATGCGCCAACCCAGAACAATATTTGGCATGGCCATGCGTCGCACGCATGGGCTATACCAGCAGCAGACGACCCCTACGACATCCTCTCCTAACCAAGGTTCATCGGCGTAAAAGACTCGCCTGGTGCAAACAGCGTGCAAGTGGACGTTAGAAGACTGGAAGAAGGTGTGCTGGTCGGATGAGCCAGATTATTTACTCCACACCGTGGATGGTAGTGTACCGATTTGGAGTCAACGCCATGAGGCTCTTGATCCATCATGCATGGTATCAAAAGTGCAGGCTGGTGGAAGCGGTTGTATGGTGTGGGGTATGTTTCACTGGCAGGAACTTTGACACGCTATCGTCAATTGCTTGCTGACTGTGTACATCCCGCAATGTTACACCTTTTCCCGAATGGCAATGGTGTCTTCCAAGATGACAATGCGCCGAGCCATCGGGCACTTTTTGTGCAGGAATGGTTTGAGGAACAGTTCTGACTTCAAGCATGTCAATTGGCCTCCGAACTCCCTCAATATCAATCCCATAGAACATTGTGAAACACTATGGAAAGACATATCAAGCGTCTGGATACACCAATCACCTCCATACTTGCATTGCTGACCGCATTACACACCATGGCTGGCCATACCTCCAGAACGCTGCTGACATCTTGATGAATCAATGCCACGTCGGATAGTTGCTGTACTGAGGGTAAAAGGAGGACCTACGAAGTATTAGGTAGGTGGTCATAATTCAGTGATCAATCAGTGTATATCATTCATGTATAACTTGGAGATTTGGTTAAAATTTCTAATGGCTAAAATGGTGTCGAAATCCTCGCACAGGAGGGTCATTCGCGGTCAGCAGAAAAAAATCGTAAGAGACTATTTTCTGTGCGAAGGCGAGCAAGAACAACTTCGTCTCTACGGTTACTGTGTAAACTAGACTATGTTTAGATCGCAGGCTTAATCTGAAAAAAAACTTGTTCGTGACCTGCCAGTGCCATGATTGTTGCCAGTGGGAACGTGATACATTTCCTATCACTTGCCTGTAATCTCTATAGGGGGACCAACAGGTTGCGATTCCACTGGAATTGGGATGATCTGGCTGCAGCACTTGCCAGATCCTTCCCCTGGTCTCAATGTGGCTTGGGATCCAGCAGAAGCGAATGTTGAAAGTAGATTCATAAAGAGAATGACTTCTGATGAACCCTTGACAGGACTGAATGATTATTAAGGACCTGTGTATACTATACATATTTGATAATTATTAGTTTTATGTGGTCCAAGACTAGCTGTACAATTCTTCGGTATATATTGCACTTGTGGGGAAACTGCAGCACACCCATAAATGATTCTGATTTCAAGCCATCAGTGAATACAGGCAAGAAATCAGAGTAAGAAGATCGAACGGGCAGCATTACGTTGTAAAATACTTCTATATTGGATTTAAGATGGGTTTTCTATATTATACTTCTATATTGGTTTTAAGAGAGGTTTACCGAAACTTCAACACGTGTAACATTCTTTTTAAGGGGAGGATGGATGTACGCAGGCGAAATGAGCCAACCTGTCGACTTTAAATTTAGTACAAGGTCAATAAGAATATTCTGAAACAAATCGTGACATTCTGGAAAGGTTCGGAGCTGCTATTCCAAATTTATCGCAATATTCCAATTTTATCGCAAAACTTGGAGGCCAATTTGGAATCAGAACCGCTGGAAAACTTTTCCAGGTACAAACAAACCATGCGGTTAAATAGCACATAAATCGAGATTTTGTTTAAATAAATTTCGAGTTTTTGCTGGATATATTTAAATATATAAACCCATCCACTTGGAGTCAAGTTATGACACGCGGACAGGTGCTTTTGTTCATTCAAGAAGTGCCTTCGAAGGTGCAACACAACGTGTACTGTCCATTTCGCATCGTGACACAGAAGTGGAAGGGAAGGGGAGTGATTGCGACAACTCTGCTACCCGCGAATGTCTTAGTGGAAACAGTGACATTCCTTTCTAGCACTGTACTTATTTCAGGTTATATTACTTTACTCAAATTCCTATTACGATTCAAAATGAAACAATTATTAAATTTTAGGATAATAAACTGTCATTTACAAAGTGGTTTAAATGATGTCTACAAAGTTCGTTGTCGGAACTGATGTCAAGTATTGCATTCACCATAGTTGAAATGTTGCGGACAGATGTTGTTTTATGCTTTCCTCTACATCAGATTAATTATTGCGCGTTGCCACAATGGAAAAGCGAGCGACAGATCTGGGCTTCTCGTAAACCGCAAAACCTGCACCTACATTCGTGACAAAGGATGAACGCGGTTCGGTAGATTTATAAAATTTAAAGATGTGTGTGCTGAGATCATCGTGTTATCAACAAATAATGATGGGAAATGCCAGTTACACAATAGATGTGATAAATGGAAGTGAAGACATTGTGCTAACGGCTTTCGATCAGCAAGTGAGAAATGGGCTGGAATGTGACACAAAACAGATTGCCTGGACGCTGATGATTCTTACTCCAGATGGCTTCAAACCCTAATTATTTGAAGATTACTTTAGTGGCATCCATCTTTCTCTAAGAGATCAAATGTTAAAATCGTCTTCGTTTTGAATATTAACTGCGCATGAGATCAGATTGAGTGGCATATTGACATAGACTTCATTCACCGTCTGGATAACGAATGGGAAAATAAACTCCATATCTATCTCCATTATGTACTTCTATTTATCTGTCTAAAGAAGGAATAATGCATTGAGACTTCATTCAGACCATCAGAAAAATCCATTATTGAGAACGGATTTTAAGATTTATTTTTTATTAAAGAAACATTCACAAACATGAAACGCAACACTTTCTTTTAAAATTTAAAATTCTTATTGAATAACACAAAAGGTAATCTTAAATCTTTTCTAAGAAACAATCGTGTTTAAGATCGTAACACAAGAAAAACAAGAAAGAGCTAATTGGTAATTGTGTAGAAACGAAAAATTGCAAATTCCTCAGCACAAAATAAACCGGTGAAAATGTGATAATTTAATTCAAATTACTGCTGATCCAGTAAACAAAAGAAAATTAATAGAGATTATCCTACTGCCCATCTTTCAGACAGTTCTAACTATTGAAATCTGGTTTAGAATTCCAGCTAATCAACTTTACTATTCCACAAAACAGGAAAGACAATTTACTAAATTAGTGTACTGATTTCTCCAAAATCTTACATTTAAAAATCAGTAGAAAAACAGGATTTTCGCACTTAATTTCGAAATGAAAAGTGTTTTTAACTTTTATGAAACAGTATTGCAGATTACACGAAGTTTGTGGACCTACGTTTCAAAGTAGATTTCACTTATGCACCTACTGCGTGCATAAGTGAAAAACAGATGCCACTTTTAACAAGTTGTTTTCTCTGAAAAGTTTCATCTTATTAATGAGAAAGGGTTTCTTTGGTGCCGAAGGGATGCTTGAAAGCATGCCACTCTACATAACCTTACGTCTTTGCTGTCCAAGTTTCGTTTCATTTCCTCTAATAAATCCTTCTAAGAATTGCTCAGAGTAATAACCTTAATGAACTGACATTTCTGTTTCTATTCCTTACTGTTCTTCAAGCAGTGGAGTTGTTAAGGGGAGATTGCTTGCGGGTTACCTTTAATTGCCTCGTAATGACAACAGGCGGTTGGAATAGTGATAATTACGGCACTCACAGAAAGCAATTTGAAGTATCAGCTCTTACTGTGAATTGAAGAATAAATAAGGCTTCTTTGCATTGGAATCTGCTTCGAGAACGATCTCAGAAACTTCAACTTTTGAATACTTGACTGACACAAATACGTTTCCTCTTAAAGAATAAGGAAATATTCTGAATTGGTTAAAATAAGTGAGGGAATGTAGTACTGCCAAGAAGTAACAGATGTTAAAAACGCCCCTGGCTACAGAGTGGATAAATAGGGATTTCTAAAGAGAAATCTGTATACTTCAAGTAAAGGAGTGAAATTTTGTGCATTACATGGTCCTGATTTAAATGCGACATAATTATTGAACTGCACAATTTTCTAACCCCATCAGTAAAATTTCGCACTAATTTTATCCACCAGTGCATAGTTATAACTATAATTAACACTCGAATTATGGGATTCAATATATCCTGTGCCTCTAAACTATATACAAAATACAATTTCAATATAAAATACAATACAATACAAAATACAATTTCGCAATAAGGCTGATGAAATCAGAAGTACCGCTATTTGTTTATACTCGGATTTCTCATAGATAGGAAAAATAAAGTTGACAGGATTGTAAATGCTAACCGATTGCACAATTTGCTTAAGTGCAAGCAATATTAAGTTTGTTAATTTAAATCGAAAGATTTTTCACGGAAAAGTTATTTTTAATTACTGAGATAAAACTTACTGCGCAACGTTAGAGCATTGTGTTTATTACTAATCAAGAATCAGTTTTCTGAACGTATGCTTTGTTTTAATTTAAGGAGCCTCTCTTCGGGTTACGATCAAAAATGGCAAATGCCTAACAAGAACCGGGATCCAAAGACTCTTCAAGTGTGTGTGTGTACACGTGCATGATTCAAAGGTAGAGTGCCTTACATTCCTATAAAATATTATTAAATTATTTCACATTATATTACTGATTATACAACAAGAGGAACCAAGACTGGCTGTTTACGAGTGGCTCTGTTTTTGGCTTTTAAACATCTCAGTGGATTTGGGATGTAAATCCTTACGGGAATTTTAAGTACCTTGCTTTAATGTAACATGGAAAACTTTGTGTTCATTGTAAGAATGAGAACTCGAGCAGGAACTAGAAACCCGTCCTTCCTCATCGATATTCGTTTCACAGCTGTTACTCTTCGTCATTCAATTCGGAACGGATCTCTTTTTCAGAAACATGAAAAATATTCTACTCCGATATGACTCACAGGAAGAGTTCAGAGTTTTATGAGGGTTACGATTATAGGTATTTCGCTTATCAACGTGGCTTTCAGAATTTGCAGCTTCAACTATATCTCCAGAATGTAACCTTTTCACGGACTTTGGAGATCCTGCCAACCCTTCGATTTCCTTTCTGGATGAAGAAGGGTGACATTTTTCCCGATTGCCCACTCTCCGGTGGAATGGAGAATGAGGAATAGGGATGTCACTGCTGGTGGTGTATCCTCAGTTTGGCTCTTTTTACAGAAGTGTTCTCAGTATCTTTTGATGGATGAGGTAGGGGCCTTGTTGGATTCCATAAGAAGATAATTTTTAGTTTACTTATGACAGTAAAATAAAAATTTCTGATGCCCTAAGTACCTGATCCAACAGCTGAGCCCTTCTGGGGGGGGAGCACCCATTAGCGAATTAGCAAAGGTACTGCGTACGCGAATAGGATGCCAGTTTCGCTTATATCATTTCCAATAAGCCTTGATTCTGTGCCAAGAGACAAAAAGGAAGGAGACCTATTGGAATGCATTTGACTCTAGCAGTAAGAAGCACCAGCCGATTGGTCCCAGTGGGGCTGGGACTGGGACCAATTTCTGAAGCCTTCCGTCTTGTCGAAGCAGCTGCCAAAATGGTGGTTTAGACTACGCCCTCATCCATCGATCCGAGTTTCCACGGGTTGTGGCGCACGGCTGCACACAGTGACGTAACCTGGAACCAAGGTGGGCGTTACTCCATCCAGATTTCAGCAGGGATGATGGGAGCCAGGAAAACAATCCCACCAAGTCGAAGCAGGGATAAATAATGGTTTGGGGTTGTTTTCTTGGCAATATAACAGACTGCGTGCTCTCATCCCTACTATACACACCGTCATCGCTAGATTCTACCGTGCCACTGCTTCTAACCAAGTTTTGCCCTACACGGTGACCATATATTCAGATGGCACTGGGCGCTAAAAAAGACAATGTCGTGTTGCCAGGCCCCTTTTTTTTTTCTTTTTTTTTTGCAAGAATTTCTCGATGATCATGTCCAAGCATTTCGTGTACTCCAAATTCCCCGGACATCAATTCCATAGAAAATTTATGAGATGCGGTGGAACGCAGCATTCACTATTCCACGCCAGTGCGTCGCTCAGTTGTCGAACTTCGCGGATGTCTTTCTGTCCAGCTGGTCAGGATACCTGAAGACACCTTCCGCTGTCCTCAAGTATTCTAGAGTCAATGCCAAGCCAGGTAGAAGCGGTTTTCACGACGAAAGCAGACAAATACTTTATTAAGTAAGTGGTCATAATGTTTTTGCTGATAAGTGTATCTAGGTCGTTGTTTTCGTTTTAAAAGAGCCAGTCTCTCTGCCTGTCGTTTTATAGCAATAGTTGATCAGCTGGATTTAAAAGCATGGCCTCCTATTACTACGTAATTAGACATAACGGAATCACTTTTATGTGATCAAATTGTTATTTAAGAGAATTCTTTCATGCAATAAGTAAGAAAAAGAATAAGTTTTATGATTAATTAAATTGGAGTTTGAATATTTTGCTTTTTCGAAAATAATTTTCGAAATTTGATTATATAAAATACAATCTTCCGTTTTTTGACGGAAGATTGTATTTTATATTATCAAAATCAAGATACAAATAAGGAAAACAAAAGCCAATTTACCAAAGAGTGGGTTAGATAAAAATGAAGAGGCATAAACCAGTTTGTGCCATTACACGGACTATACAATAAACAATACTCAATTTCACACCAGTCTATTATATTCATTGGAAAGGAGAAAATTCAGTTTATTTCCGGATCACTCAGGTAAAGATTAAACTTTAAAACTAACTGGGTCATATCGGCATTCTATATACTGATACTTCTGTTCGGCTGAAGAAAAGACTAAACAAAAGAAACATTTCCTTGAGTCGCAACCTGTGAACCCATCATTTCACCGAGGCGTGGCACAGCGCTGCAGTTTTTAACGCAGCTGCTGTGCTTGACACCTCAAGATAACACTTATCGCCAGTTCCTTTTTCTTACATTTAATTACACAATATAATAAGTTAAAAGTAATTATTTTTTTAGCGTGGTATACTATTGAAGTAAGTTAACGGAAAAGGGACAAAAACCGGAAGAAAAAACTAATTAAGTATCTTTTAGAAGGACGGGATAGTTTTTTTTTTGATTAATTGACAAGAAGTGAATACATGTCACTTGCGCTGGATTCGAGTGAGGAAAAATTAGAACCAAGTGTTTTCTTTATCCATTAGTGCAGTCTTTTCAATTATCATCAACCGATCTGCGACAAATTGGTTTGGACAATGTGACGAACATTTACACCTTCAGGTAATTCATGCGTAGCGAGGACAGAATTACATTTTTACCGAAAATAAATTGGTTTCACTATTAAAGCAATTATAAGTAGGCGTCAAGATAAAAGAAATCAAACAATTAATGAATTGGGTATCGTTGTTTATCTCCAAATACCTGAATAGCTAAAACAGGGTTGTACTAAATCATACTCGATAGATATATTTAAATATTTTATGAGTATCAACACACGTGAGTGTCAGTTTGTCATTCTGTATGATGCTAAACAACAGAAGGGAGGAAATTAGCAAAAAAACAAACCATATGGCTCTTTCGTTATTTAACATTTTTATATGAATTGGTCTAAATCAAAGTTGAAGTGCATAACAAATTTATAGACGCGAACAAAAAAAACAAAAACAAAACTTAGATAAAAAAATTATTCACGAGATATTCAGGAAATTACAAATTAAACACGCGTGTCTTCTGCGCGTGCTTGTTTATAGACTTAAATTAGAGTATAATGTTAACGTTTCCTCTATTTACAATAATACAAGCTGCATTTACACGCATTATTTTTATTAATTCAAAATTTTAAATTGTTATATTTGGTGGTAGAATTTTTATCAGTTTTAAATGAGTTAACAGTTTATCAGGACTTGAGTCGTCTCCGGGAATATTCATGAGAGAAGGTGCTGTAAGCTGGGTATTTGAAAGAGAGATGTTAGCGAGTGGCCAAAAGGAGTGAAAGTATTTAGCAGATTTAAAGTGCATCCTTAAAAAAAAAAGCTGAAGTTTCAGAAGAAACAGTAAAAAGTGATTTTAAGGAAAGGTGAGAGTCGAAATCAATCAGGGACGCAGTTTAAGTTTAAACAATGTGAAAGACATCAGTCATCTGTTAAGTTTACTTGTAAATGGGAAAAGCGCAGACTTTGGCTCACTTACACATTAAAGTGTGCTAATGGGTGACAGAGGAATTAATTTTAGACTGAGAAACTATGGGTAAGACTTTAATTGGATTTATACATGAAAGTTTTGGTAAAGATGGTGCTACAAATTTTGACTGAAAAGAAAAGTGTTGGCTTGATGTTTGTTCATGAACTGTCCAGTGGTAACAGTTTTACTCAGAAAGGTGACTCATTATTGCATCCATGTAAATCACTCAAAATATTCCAAAGTTTCACTTGCATGTTTTTTTCCAACAGGACTGAAATGCTGACATGACTTGCTTTGCGAGTACTGTCATGATTGTTTTATAGTTTCAACATGCCCAGACATGTTGAAACACATCCATATTATACTGCTATGCTCAGGAAATACACCAAACTTTGTCACACTATAATTGGTACAATTAAAACTTTCATTTAAGACTATCTGCAACGAAATCAACCTTGCAAAACTACAAATGGACATCACAATATTTTCCTTCCATAATATATTGATTAGTATCTTTGTTTGTGCCTTTTGTTTTTCATACTTATTGACAGACATATTGTTTTGATAAAAAATTCACTAATGAAAATATTACCAGACCCCTGACGACTTCCCTTTTTATTTAGTGCTTTGTAAGTCCCATTTGAATGAAATAGTTTCAACAGAAATTGTTTTCAAAGTCCACCTATGCCTAAATGTATTGGTTTACAAAAAATGAAATGTGGAAGTATGAGTGATACTATGTAACACCATATTTAATGGCTGTGGGAGAACTTCATGGAGGGAGGGAGAATGGATGATAGTTCTAGAACTGAATATAAATAAGTAATATTCAGTTCTAGAACAGTTGCTTATGACTATTACAAAAATTTTCCCGGTCAAACCATGATTAATTGCCAACTTCACAAAAAAAAAAAAAAAGTACTTACAGTAGTTGTTAATTTAAATGTCTGTTTTGACGTTTGTATGGTTCTGAAGTTTATCAATTTAATAAAAAGAACGGAGAAAAGAAAAATTATAAAATTACTTTATTTTTCCTCTGCTTGTCTTTAATCAGTGGCTGATAAAATTTCGAAATGACAATTTTTTTTTTTTGCACACATAACAATCTAAGTAGCATTGAGCGCTAATTTTCCTTTGATTAAAATGTGCTGTCCATCTTTTGATGCACAACACAAACTGAAGTATTCATCTCTACTTCCTCCCTTGGTGTGGCTTTTGGCAGATGCCTCTTGTCAATTGCTTTTGAGTGCAAAATTAAGAGAACTTTTCGGATGATGGAATTTTGATCTTTGCAATTTTTCTCCTTTTTTTTCGGATGATATGCCCAAGAAGGCAGTGGAACGATATATACACAAGTGTGCAATGGATGGCCTGTCCATTGCAGAATTTCTTGTGCCCATTTGATGACTTCCCAAGTTCAGTTCGTAAGAAGCAGAGTTTGCTTCTTACAAATTGTAAGAAGCAATATGAGACTACAACCCTTTAAAAAAAAAAAAAGAGAAAAATTGCATAGAGCAAAATTCCATCATCCGAAAAGAGATTTAATCGCTGTTACCACGTATTTATGTTAACCATTTCGGTTTGTTAAAATTTCTCAATTTTTATAGAAACTGAATTTAAATACTCCCCTTTAAAATTGACTCGACTTCCGCGAAGCTGCAGACATCCTATTCCAAATCATTTTAATAATACGCGCAGCAGCAGCATTTATCAATATCCAAGAGAAACGATATGATTCAAGATGGTACAATTTTTTTTTTTAAATTTGGCCGTTTGGTGCGCAAGGAAACCTGAATTTAAATGGGGGGTGGGGGGATATATTCCAAGTAAATATCTGTTGAGGTACACCGCAGTATGGCGAGAATTTCCATTCGGCTGCTTTCTATATTTTCCACCAGGTCCTAAATGGATCACCTTCTTTCTTCGCTTGCAAAAAGCAGCAAGTGGGAAGGCCTATAAGTTTACTTAGAGAGAGAGAGAGAGAGAGAGAGAGAGGTAGAAGCTCTCTTTCTCCCACTTTTACCCACTTTACTCACTACGCCAGGCGCGTGCCCATTTTTAGCGAATAAAAGGCGCACACATTCGTTTTCAGCAGAACGCTACGGAAGTGTACTGGGCGAAAGCAGCAGGAGCTGTTGGAGAAACCACAAAGAACGCTGGAGAGTTCATTTTCTCCCTGCAGTCAATTGTAAGATCGATTGGAGACAGCACTGACACCAAAGAAATTGTTTATCGATAAAAATTCATGCTAAGCGAACAATCCTGGGAACGATTAGTCATCTATATTTAGCTGTGCATGTCTTTTTGTGGTTTACTATTCCAGTGAAACATATCTTGGACTAAGCACACAATGGAAACTGACAAATGGTATAAGATGGAAACGACAGAAAGAGTAGCTAAAAGAGGCATCTTATTACTTTCGTAGTGCCGGCTAAGAAACCCGCTGGGCCAGTACACAACCATAAACAGCATTATTCTAAAACACAGATTTCAAAATAAATGCCAGAAAATTCTATTTTCTGTCATCTATTTTCTAAATTCCATTCATCACAATGAAAAGAGACAACGGTATGAAGGAATGGAATTAAATTTATATTTAAGTTGTTGGAATTGTCGATTTTCCAAAACACTTGTGAAAGTTCAGCAGAATCTGGATCCTCACTATACGGAAAGTTTTCCGTTTCAGTTGAGAGGAGAAAGAATGAAGAAAAAAAAGGGGGGAAACAACAATACGGGCATCTGTAATAACATGAAAAAAAAAATCCTGACAAAATATTTGTGTCACTCCTTTCAATAAGCAGACCTTGGAATTACTGCGTGCTATAACTAAAACGTGAATATTGGGATTAATTCAACGAGCAGTTCACTGCGATCATTCTGAATCGTAAATTGGATAGTAAACTGATTTTAGTCTGGCTGTACCTTGTATGATCTGGCTGAAGGGCAGCATGGTGGATACCCTAATCGCAATTCTAAATCGGAACGGCTCAAGGTAATTAGAATAACCACTGCGCGATCACTGAAGGTTTGCCGGTTTTCTGGAACAAGGACAACTAACAGCAAATTGTACCTGTCATAAAAGAACGGCAGAAAAAATATGGAGCTCTGCTAGTTTCGCAACATCCGCCATGTAGAAATCTTCAAGATCTGTCAAGGACGACCGCAGGCAAGGAGCGCACGAGAAAGAAATCCGAAAAACACACACACACGTCTTCCGTCACTCTACTGCACTTACCAATGTGTCTAGAGCAATGAGGACAGTGGCTCTACAACATAAAAATATATTTTCTTCCAGAAGAGGCCATTGGCCTATGTTTTCTAATCATTTGTCCAATGTCAGCATTCAGTGCAGTTTTAATCAAGAATTCGTAAAACTAAAAACGATCATAAATTGAATTTTTACCTGCACAGTATAATTAAGTGTTTATTCTCTGTGTCGGCTCTGCATTAGACGACACCCTTTGTATGGAATTCGCTATTTTCCGACGCTGATCAGGAACGGCATATATAACATTGTAATTAGCACAGATAGCGAACAGTTTTTAAATATTAGGAGGGGAAAATAGGTCGGCATCGAGATTTTTCAGACTTCTAACGAAGCGTGATGATATTCGGGCAAGAAGTACTGGTTCCAGTAACTCGACAACAGCCAATATGGTTAAGTGCTCCAGTTTTGTGGTGTCATGAATCTACTATGACTAGATGAACAGCGGTCGAACAAGCCACAGACACACGTGGGACAGCTAGGTGTTGTAAACGCCCACAACACATCAGTAACACACAGCACAGTGGCTCAGACAACCACCCAGTTAGGAATAGCAAAACCAATATCCATATGGACTATGTCGCGGGTCGTAAAGGCTATGGCAGTAGACTGCCGTCAAAGATAATGCTCACTGCGAGACACTGTGCCTGAAACGAGAAACTGCCCGAGACATAAGAAACAACACTGGATCACAGACATGCGGAAACTGTCGCTTTGATCTGATGGATCCCGTTTCCAACTGTATCATTCTGATGGGTTTATTTACATTTGGAGAAAAAATGGGTCATGGCACCTGGATGCACTTTAGGCTTAGGTAGGCTAGCTGGAGGCGGTGGTATTAGATTTGGAGTGTTTTGATGCATGCCCTAGAACCTCTGATCACCGTTAATCAACGGCTCCATGGAAACGCCTACCTTTCTAACGTCGCCGTAACCCTTTCTTAATGATTGACAATTCCGGCGTCTATCAATAAGACAACACGCCATGTCAAGGCCTAGTAAGTTGCTAACTGGTTTCAAGAATACGACAATGAATTTTCCATCCTCCCATTGCCGCCGAACTCGCTCGATCTCAACCTAACTGGGCATATTTGGGACCGATTAGAAAAGGCCATTTGATGATACAACAATCCAGCTGACAATGGGAAGGTATTAGGAGATATATTTTGCAACGCATAGGAGCACTACCTCAAGTCACCCTGCGATACCTTGTGGAGTATATGCCAAGACGTGTATGATCTGCAATGCGGGTAAAAAGGTGGCCCCGTGAGGTATTAGAGAACATCTTCCAAATACTAACGCAGTGCCAACTCAGCGCGTATAGCTGTCTAAACAAATTACAAAACACATTTTAAAAAGTGTCCATCAATTTCTGCTTTGACACTTGCCAAAATTTCAAGCCAGCATACAATTTATTTCAATGATCTGCAACACACTGTCCGAAAGTAAACTTCATGAGATTCATATTTCAGTTACTCCCCAAAATACCGAATTTGTGTCCACAGTTTCTCTTTTCTTCTGGTAATAATATGCCTCCCTCGTTCACTTTAAGAAATTTCCTTCGGGTACTTCTAATTTGATTGCATTCAAGCAAAAAAGTCATAGCTTCACATAAGAGAATCGCTTATCATCATCCACCTTTACAAACAGACACGCGGAAGTCTATTTGCATAATGTTACTGAATAATGATATTAAAATAAACTTACAAGGAGAGAAAGAAATCATTTTTCAATCTAAATCCACGAGTTTTCCTCGCCATACACTTCAAAGTTTAAACTGCAATTTGATATCTTCTTTCTCTGGTTTGGAAATAAACCAATATTACACCAAAAGGTATCTTAGATAATAAATTAACAGAGCTCCAAAAGGTATCTTAGATAATAAATTAACAGAGCTCTTTAAAAAGACCGACCTTGTCCTTACAATAATAAATAAATATTCATTTATTGCAAATACAGCAAGCCAAGCCCATCACAGCACATGGCTAGGGGCAGATAAAAATACAACTGGAATGACATAAAATAATCAAGTATATGTACATAGCAGATTTTATATAGATATTAACAATGCCTAGGAATTTTAATTATGAATTTTAAAAAATTGCAGAACAGTTATGAATTTTAAAAAATTGCAGACAGGACATTTGGCTTTCAGTTGCAATTACTGGGTTTGATTATTTTTCTTCATTTTATCGGAGATCTGACTCCTGTAGGCTTCAGAGTTGATTAACCTGTTGCAATCAATGTTGAGATGATTTATGAGGTGAAGAGATGCATTGGGGAACATTCTGTCCATTTGTTTGAGCCTGGAGAGGTTGGATTTGAATTGCTGGTTTCTTGAATTTTCCCTGTTGGGGATAGCTATTATATTGGCTAAGTTTGGTGAATCGCATGCAGAGGTGATTAACTTTGCTAGAAGCATGACTCCCGACTCGTTGATCATCTGTTGCAAAGGCTTTGTTTTTAGCTTTTTATAAAGCTGTTGCCTGGATATTGTATGGGGAAAACGAAGCTTACTATTGAGTTGAGCCATCTAAGAACCCAATATTCTAGGGCAAGGAATTTCTTGACGGTTACTTGGGGAGCACCAGACCAGATTTCGGAAGCATAGGACAGAATGGGAAAGATGCATCTTTGAACATGCTTAATGACTGTTTTTCTGTCTTGAATCGCTGCTGTTTCTTGTTTGATTAACCATTTTGCTTTTTGAATTTTTTGAGCAACATATAAATAGTGGGCATTAAAGGAGAGATTTTTATCAAAAACAACTCCAAGGTCTTTGTGAGCATAAACATTTGGGATTGGGACATCTGCAATTTTTATTTCTATGTGGTTGGGTTGTTTCTGAAGGGAATAAGTAATCTGAGCAGATTTTCTTGCATTTATATTCAGATTGAGATCTTTCAGGTACTCGATGATTTCACAAATCTGTGAATTCGCATCATTGATAACTTTGCGAATATCATCACTGGCTTTGGAGATTATAAATAATTTTAAATCATCGGCATATGCCAGTAGATTTGGATTTTCTTGTAGAAGTGGTTGAAGAGATGCTGAAAATATAGTACTGGAGAGAACGGCTCCTTGGGGAATGCCTGTTGAGGTTGTGACGAGAATATTGTCAGTACTAGTGGGGAAGAGGAGAAGTCTGCGATTTAGGCTGTATTGAAGATATGAAATAATCATTGTGTCAACGAGAAAATGATTTTTTAGTATTTGAAAAGCTTTTTTGAGATCTATGTTGTCAACATTCATGTTTCCCAAAACTCAGGGTTCTAGAAATCACTACACCAACGAACATCACCAATGTTGACTTACTGGGAACGTACAACTTGTAAAGGCAAGGCTATCAATTAACTTCCATTAAGAATACAACAGAAGTGACTATCAAGACTGTCACCCGAAAATTTTCAACTGCATTACTAACACACACTATTAAGTATCAATGATTCAAAGCCTATCGTCCATATCGGCGCGTGGGTAATGTCAAACCAATTAATTTAATAGAGTTTTGTCCATCAGTAATTCCATAACACGCAAATCTGATACAGACCTGGCCAGATTTGGACACTCATCAACCTACCAATAAGACAGAACCAACTGTGCCCTTGAGGCAATTAGCATTTAAATCCAGAAAATGTAATTAGCCGACATTCTCCCCCCCATCTCAACCCGCTAACTTCCTTTTAAACATCAGAGAATTAGATGTTAAAGTAATTTCTTTGAATGTCAAATTATGACCTCCGCATCATACCATTTCGCACAAGGGAGTGTAATCACCGCGCATTATGTCTTATTTCAGTTGTTTTTGATATGTAAATCATATTATTATCAGGATGTACTGTGTGCTTCTTTCTGGTGCATTAAAAAGTTTATCGTTTATGTTGATGAATTTTGCATTGGCTTAATAGCCGGTAATACTCGTATGTTTGAGTTGTTTATGCGTCAGCCAAATAGCACTTCAATCCACAAGAGCTGTCTTCAGTTCTTTTGTTTTTCTCTCTACTGAAGCTTTTCGGTTGGAAGCTAAGTCCTTTAATTAGCTTTAATGAATATTTAAAATCAGCTTGCACTTTCATCATCTTAAGTAGATTACGTTACTTTTCATATGTTAGCATTAAATTTCTATTCGACAAAGATTCTGAGAAATGGCGTTCATAATTTACTGAATGCGAAGCTCGATGAATTATTCCTACTTTTCTTAATGCCACACATCCATAAATCAAAAGAGAAAGCATTTGTCCACAGTATGTTAGCTAAACACTTAAACTTCAAAGCTATTCGAGTTCTCACGCGGGGGGCTGGGGGAAAAGGGGCACACACTTTATTATTACAGCAAGACACGCCACTGTCATGGCCATGTATTTTTCAGTGTGATCCAAAAACATAACACGACTGCTTGTTATTTAGCTGTTACCACCCGATGGTTATAACAGAATTTGAAACTACGTGTATGAATGGTACTGTTACCAACGATTAAAATTTACCGTTATCAGTCGCATAGTGTGCATAGTATTAAGGTCAGGCGTCCCCTGTGGTTTCCCACATCTGCGCCATATGTACACTGTGAAGAAATACAGAACTACTGTAAATGCCAGAAAAGTGTTCTGTGTTGAATACGTAGTTTTGTGTTGGGTTCTGTTGGGTATCCTGGCATTTGGCCGCAGGGCCCATGGTGGAATCCCACGTTGCCCGCACACACCGCTAGGAGGTAGCCAGGCTGCCCATTATTTTCTGGCTAGTCTCTGCCAGGGTCGCCTAAGCTTCCTGACAGAGACCAATGTAAAAAAAAAAAGTTAGTGTGTGAGTCAAGAAAGGAGGGGACGGTAGAAATATGGGGGATGACGAAGAATGCATCCATCAGAAGAAAATAGGGAATGGAAGTGGGAGAAAAGTTTCCATGCAAGGGAGCACAAGTGTGATCGCCATTTGGCACAATCTTCTGACTATTCTCACTCAGGTTCGGCCGTGATGTCAGTTTCAGTGGTGATGTCCAGTTCAGTAGTTAAAATCCTATCCGATGATCTGTAAGTCAGTAGGGATATAAATAGGAATGCAGCTGTGGCTGTCCTATACTGGATCTTCTCAGATTTCGTGGTGGTGTAGTCTCATTTGCTGGTAGGCCTCTGCATTGATTCCCAAAATATAGGTGGTTGTCTTCTCTTGGTTTTGATGATGATCCGGATAGTGACTATATCCATGGTAGGTTCTTCCGTCGTGCGAATAAGTCTTGTACATAGCGCGTAAAGCGACAGTCTTCTCTTTCGAGGATGTGCTGTTCTTGGTTTTAAGGAAGGTAATGTATCCTAGTCAGGAGGAGGCATCTCCAGCCTTCATATATTTCGCACTCGTACATAGGATGGTTCCAACTTTCGAGGGAACCAGAGGCATTGTGGGTTTTCGGTGATCCCGAGTGCAATGAGCTTTCCTCTGATAGATCGATGGCCAGTTAACAGAAAGGTGACGTATACGCCAAGGGAGAACCATGTGGAGGATTTCGGTTATACTGTTGCTATTGCAGGAATGAATTTTCTGGTAACTTCTCCTTTTGCAGAGTGTGTCCACCTAGCCTGCCACACCTGCTGCAAATATGCAGTGAGGCGCTTCTTCTTGGCCTTGATGTTATTTGAGGGGGCGGTGGCAAAATCGAGAGAGGAGATGGCTTTATCTTTGGAAAGCATATAAAACAAACCACATTTCACTATTTCTAGAGGTAGCACGCCGGCCAGCACTTGCAAGGGATTGATTGTTGTTGTTTGTTTTTAGGAGCATTAGCAACTAAGGCCATATTGCTCCGGGAATATGCGGTGGTCATTCCCAGACCTTTCCGCATCCTCCGTATTTGGTGGTGACGGGCTCGAACCCCGGTCTAATCAAGAAGCGTGTGCTACGCACTGCTGCTCCTTCCCACCTGGCTACGGAGGCGCCTGCGAGGGATTGAAAATGGCTGATGATTGACGTATGCAGATATGTAGTTAACTATGTGTAACCACTGTGTACCTCAGTGATAATGTTAGAAATATGCTAATAAAGAGACAATCGCAATGTCCGTTCTCTCTCTCTTGCACGCACGACGCACGCACACGCAAAGCAGATTAAAATATAATGAAACAAATTCATCCAATCCGTCTCTATGCACCAGTATTTTTGATTAAAAATATAAGGTTTTGTTCCCTGAAAATATAGTCAAGATAAAGAGTACGTAAAAATATAACTTTGTTTAATACCAGTCTTCACAGGACAGTTAAAAGAGCATGACTTATAAAAAAGCCATTACGTACTCAAATGTGTAATAGACAAATATAAACAGAACACCGGCAGACATTAATTTCACTGAAAAAATATTAGAATGAGTATATTATAAATATCCACGATGTATTGCGTTATGAGCAGATGGGAACTGTAAGGACCCGTCCTTACATTAATTAATAAAATTTGTTAAATATTATGTGAATTTAACTGTGATACGAATAGTGGTTTTCTGATAAAAACAACATGGGTTAAGAAGCTCTGGAATTCAAAAATACCTTCCAGTCACTCCCTGTTTAGTTGTAGTTTGTTTGTATGGAAATTCTTTGACGAGTCAGTAAAAGTAAATAACCGTGACAAATCCCCATTAAGACAGAGGCAGATGCACCATAGTAAGGGCCAAGAGCACTTAAGTTGGCTCTCTTAGAAATTTCACGGTGAAACGCCATTAGAGGTGGGCGACGTCACCAGGTGTGCGCGCGTGAGGTCACGGGAAGAGCTGTGACGTTTCTCAGTTAACCTGAACTTCCGCCTCTCGTTCTAGATGGTTCTCGTATATTCTAGGCCACGGAAGTTGGGAAGAAGACCCGCCCACGGAAGATGAGAGAAGACAAATGAGAGCACAGGAAAAGGGATGCGCAGATCTCCTATTGGCCAGGAAGAAAGTGGAGGGAATTTTGAGAGGGAGATTAGGAAGAAGTTTTCGTGGCATTCAGGGAGAAGCTTTCGTGGCATTCGGAAGAAGTTTTCGGAGGAGTCGGAAGAAGTTCTCGAAGCGGTCTGGAGAATGATTTAAATGAGTTGGAGAACGATACAAAGCAGAGCAGTAGTCTAATTTGGGTGATAGCTGCAGCCCTGAGGTAGATGGAAGCAATGATAGAAATTCTGCGTATCCCGACAGCCCGTAGGAATGTTCACCTGTAAGCATGGAAGCCGTAGCAAGGAAGAATCACATCCTGAAAATTATGTAGGCAAAGCCAGTCGAATGAGTGGTCGAACCATTGACCTACTAGACAACTCCTCTATCCACGGAAGAAGAAATGCTGACCGGTAAAGAATATACGACCCTGATTGATTCCAGCCACGCAGTATCCGGTAGGGAGACACCATAAATCACCGAGATCCCCAAATGAGCGCCCCCGCATTCCAGTACCTGAATGACCGATATGAAAGGAAGCCGAGCAGAGAGGAAAGTTCCAGGCCAAACATGTAAGTGCTATAGAGTTTACCGAAATAGGTGTACCTAATTTATTAAGGAGAGGACTTTAGGAGAAATAAGTATATATATAGTTAAGGAGGGAGATTTAAGCAATGAATATATGTATAAAGGTGTAATGTATTTAAAACAGACGTAGCCTAAATTTGAAATGAAGCCCCTCATATAAATGCTTGATGGAAGGAGAGGGTTTAATAGATAACTGAGAATTGTTTAAAGTTGGGAAAGGTTTTTATATTATATATGAAGTTAAAGGTTGGAATTTTGATTTATAATGAGTTGATTTGTGGAGAGTATTTCTGATTTGAGTAGGGGCTAATTAAAAGTGATATATATAAAGGTATAGAGGATTAACGGTCCTGAAGGGTAATGTTAAATTGAATTGATTAATATTTCCTGTTAACCTGATTGCAGTAAAGGTGTCTAATTGAATAAATGAAATTTTCTTACAAATTGAGACACGAACTCTGAAGGTTTTTGTGAGCCAGTTCATTGGCTGGTAGTTGTTGGTGTATTATATAGACTGTTCAGAAGAAGAGTTGGAAGAATCTATGTGAAGTGAATACCACGACCTATCCAAGTCCCTGTAAAGAACACGAAGAGACACCATTGCATAATGAATAATAATGTGTATTAGAATAGAATATCTGATGATGAAACAATTGAGTTTGAACAAGATATTTACACATATAAAGGTTAATGAAATAACAAGTCACTATTATTAGTTTCTGTATGATATGTTAATAAACATTGTTTTATTTTACATTCATGTGTTGGAGTCTGTCATTCCGAAACTCAGCCAATCCTGTGGAGAAATACTTAAAGTAATTAAGGTCCCCTACGAGTCAGGTAATCTTCTGAGAACAAACAAGTCAGATGCTAAGTGGGAGGATTGGACTACGGGGATATACATATAAAAAAAAAGGGGATAAATTATAATAATTAAAATATAAAGAAAATTAGGGCAATCAAGAAAAAACATAATACCCAAAACCCCCATAATAATAAGACCCCACCCCCACAATTGGCGAGCGAAAGCCAGGATAATTCTGCACAATGGAAGGCTGAGTTCAGAACGACAGGAAAATATACATACATGTATATATATATGTAATCAGTTGCTGAAACTGTAAAATTCAGCTGGCGAGCCAGAAAGCGTAAGTTAGAATTATATATGTATTACTGAGTTGATTATTGTTGAATGAATTTAGATTGAACAAGTAAATAATGGTGGATTTTAGAGGCAAGTATTGATTTAGTGTTGAACTGGAAATTATTATTTATGTACAATTGAATTAATTAGTGAGACCGAACAGGGAAACTTCAAGGATAGATAGGTAAAACTTAAGGAGTTTTATAATCATTGGGTGTTGAACTTTTACTAATTGATTATTGACCAATCAGGTAAATGTTAATGATAGATTGAATTGGATTATCTAATATAGTTAAAGAATTGTAGAAAGATTAATCGGCAGACATATTGATTAGTTAAAGTTGATAGCTAGAGATTAATAGATATAAAAAAAAAAAAATGCCAAGAAAGGGTAGGAAACGCGGCGAGGACTGCGAAAATTTTTGGGGCCACAGTGACGAACATGAAGGCCAAGAAAAACCGGAGGTGAGAATGGTAAGCGGGGTAGCAAAGGGGTCAGGACAAATCAAATACAGCAAGTATTTGAAACCATTTAAGGGGGAATCAAGTGAAAGAGTGGAAAAATTTATTAATAAATTAAAACTAATTAAGGATAAGGAAGAGTTAAGCGATATGGATGTCATAACTATAGGGGAATTTAAACTAGAAGGACAGGCATTAGAAAAATACAGGCAGGCTACAGTGGCAGAAGAAATAGTAACGCTCCACAGATTCACTGAGACATTAAGAAAAATATTTGGGAAAAAGAATGACTTGTTAACAAGCGTAGGAAAGTTGGGAGGATACACGCAAACCACTCGCGAAACAGTAAGCGAATTCCACCAGCGCCTCCTAAATTTAAAACTAAACACAGAAACATCGGAATCGGAGAAACAGGCATTCGAAAAAATACTAACTGGGCAGTTCATCACAGGGCTCAGGCACAATTTTAAAAAAGAAGTACTAAGAAAAAAATCCAGAAACATTAACAGACGCGTACACCCACTCATTAGAGGAAGAAAGGCTTGAGAACTTTAGCAAAAATACGGGGGCAAAGGAGATAAACGCGATAACCGACAGAAAGCAGCCTGAAACAGAAAAGGAATCGAGGGAGTGGGGAAGCGAAATCGAAGGGTTAGCTAAACATTTAAATAGCATCGAAAGAAAGATGGAGTGGATGATGGAAAGGCTCTCCTTAAGCAATGATGCTAGAGAAATTCAGCAACAAACGGAAGTGAAACAAAGATTGGGTATAGTTTCACGAACAAACGAGGGGGGAGACAAGGACGGCGGTCGTAAATGGTGTTATAAGTGCCAGAACTCAGACCATTGGACCCGCTACTGCAAAGTGAAACAGGGTGCTAAAGAAAGCTGGGAAAGGGAAGAGTATTGGGAACGAGACAGGTACCCACACGTAAAAAACCCCAGAAACATGGACAAGCACAGGGAGGAAAGGCATTGCGCAAAACAAGGGGGGTATCGGAATGAACGAGAGCGCATTAACAATGCCGTAGTCAAGAGACATGGATCTTTTAGACATGCCCGCTGCGGGAGGCCATCATTACACTTAAACACCGCCAAAGGAAAGGCCATATCTTTAGGTGCGGTAAGTGCTAAGGGCAGTAGAAACGACCTGTTATATGTGAGAGGCAGCTTAGGAGGGGTACCAGGTAAGTTTCTGGTGGACACAGGAGCCTCGAGGTCTATTTTAATGTGGGACTACCTCATTAAATACTGCAAAAGGCCGAGTAAGGGAGATATAAGATGTTGCCGCGATTTTCTTGTGGAGGGGGTAGGTGCTGGAGAAATTCACACCGATTACATTGTCAGAGACAAGGTAAGAATACAGGGGTGTGATAACTTGGTGGCCCATTCATATTTTGTGGCAAACAGAATAAACAGTCGTCGACACGACGCAATACTAGGCACGGACCTACTAAGGAAATTAAGAGCCAGAATAGATGTGAGAAATGGCCGCATTACCTTCGGCAGTAATACCCAGGCGAGTCCAAAGGTAGACAGGAGGCGAAAGGCAGGCGTCAGAGCCCAGTATGAGCCAGAGAAAGGGGAAACTCCAAAGGAAGCTAGTGGGGAAGAATTAGAAGGGTGTAAGGCAAGCACAGATAATAAAGTTCTGGTTACACAAAACAAATGGAAATTAAATAAGAACACCAAAACAAATAGGAATAATGAGGGAAGGTGCCAAGAGAAGGGGAGGGTGTTACACGTAGGAATTTTGGAAACGAGAGAAAGGGTCGGTTTACATTCGGGAGAGAAAACACATGAAGGGGGAGAGAATGGCTGTGATGAGAAGGATCGCAAATTAAATGGAGCAACAGAAATTAAAGGAATCGAAGGATTAGGAAATTACAGAACTGAAGCTTCCAGTGAGGAGAAGGCACACAAACTGAAGGAAATAAACAGGATGCAGCAAATGTATCTAGGAGCAGTATTCGACGAAAATATGGGATGGGAGTAGTTAATGAAGCTTAATATAAGTTTAAGTAATGTCTGGTATATAAGTGTAATTAGAAAATATAAAAAGGCAATTAGAGGAGATTGGCTGTCGATTAAGTGGATCTGGGATAAAGGAAAATCCGTCTGAGGACAGAAAGAAAGAAAAAAATTTACATATGGAATATAAATTTTTTAGGGGAAGAGGAATGCTATGTAAGGACCCGTCCTTACATTAATTAATAAAATTTGTTAAATATTATGTGAATTTAACTGTGATACGAATAGTGGTTTTCTGATAAAAACAACATGGGTTAAGAAGCTCTGGAATTCAAAAATACCTTCCAGTCACTCCCTGTTTAGTTGTAGTTTGTTTGTATGGAAATTCTTTGACGAGTCAGTAAAAGTAAATAACCGTGACAAATCCCCATTAAGACAGAGGCAGATGCACCATAGTAAGGGCCAAGAGCACTTAAGTTGGCTCTCTTAGAAATTTCACGGTGAAACGCCATTAGAGGTGGGCGACGTCACCAGGTGTGCGCGCGTGAGGTCACGGGAAGAGCTGTGACGTTTCTCAGTTAACCTGAACTTCCGCCTCTCGTTCTAGATGGTTCTCGTATATTCTAGGCCACGGAAGTTGGGAAGAAGACCCGCCCACGGAAGATGAGAGAAGACAAATGAGAGCACAGGAAAAGGGATGCGCAGATCTCCTATTGGCCAGGAAGAAAGTGGAGGGAATTTTGAGAGGGAGATTAGGAAGAAGTTTTCGTGGCATTCAGGGAGAAGCTTTCGTGGCATTCGGAAGAAGTTTTCGGAGGAGTCGGAAGAAGTTCTCGAAGCGGTCTGGAGAATGATTTGAATGAGTTGGAGAACGATACAAAGCAGAGCAGTAGTCTAATTTGGGTGATAGCTGCAGCCCTGAGGTAGATGGAAGCAATGATAGAAATTCTGCGTATCCCGACAGCCCGTAGGAATGTTCACCTGTAAGCATGGAAGCCGTAGCAAGGAAGAATCACATCCTGAAAATTATGTAGGCAAAGCCAGTCGAATGAGTGGTCGAACCATTGACCTACTAGACAACTCCTCTATCCACGGAAGAAGAAATGCTGACCGGTAAAGAATATACGACCCTGATTGATTCCAGCCACGCAGTATCCGGTAGGGAGACACCATAAATCACCGAGATCCCCAAATGAGCGCCCCCGCATTCCAGTACCTGAATGACCGATATGAAAGGAAGCCGAGCAGAGAGGAAAGTTCCAGGCCAAACATGTAAGTGCTATAGAGTTTACCGAAATAGGTGTACCTAATTTATTAAGGAGAGGACTTTAGGAGAAATAAGTATATATATAGTTAAGGAGGGAGATTTAAGCAATGAATATATGTATAAAGGTGTAATGTATTTAAAACAGACGTAGCCTAAATTTGAAATGAAGCCCCTCATATAAATGCTTGATGGAAGGAGAGGGTTTAATAGATAACTGAGAATTGTTTAAAGTTGGGAAAGGTTTTTATATTATATATGAAGTTAAAGGTTGGAATTTTGATTTATAATGAGTTGATTTGTGGAGAGTATTTCTGATTTGAGTAGGGGCTAATTAAAAGTGATATATATAAAGGTATAGAGGATTAACGGTCCTGAAGGGTAATGTTAAATTGAATTGATTAATATTTCCTGTTAACCTGATTGCAGTAAAGGTGTCTAATTGAATAAATGAAATTTTCTTACAAATTGAGACACGAACTCTGAAGGTTTTTGTGAGCCAGTTCATTGGCTGGTAGTTGTTGGTGTATTATATAGACTGTTCAGAAGAAGAGTTGGAAGAATCTATGTGAAGTGAATACCACGACCTATCCAAGTCCCTGTAAAGAACACGAAGAGACACCATTGCATAATGAATAATAATGTGTATTAGAATAGAATATCTGATGATGAAACAATTGAGTTTGAACAAGATATTTACACATATAAAGGTTAATGAAATAACAAGTCACTATTATTAGTTTCTGTATGATATGTTAATAAACATTGTTTTATTTTACATTCATGTGTTGGAGTCTGTCATTCCGAAACTCAGCCAATCCTGTGGAGAAATACTTAAAGTAATTAAGGTCCCCTACGAGTCAGGTAATCTTCTGAGAACAAACAAGTCAGATGCTAAGTGGGAGGATTGGACTACGGGGATATACATATAAAAAAAAAGGGGATAAATTATAATAATTAAAATATAAAGAAAATTAGGGCAATCAAGAAAAAACATAATACCCAAAACCCCCATAATAATAAGACCCCACCCCCACAGAACACTCTAAAAGTAATAATACACATAAAAATTAATTTCGTCTGGGAAATAAATACAGCGAGATTAAAGCAGATCGAGAAAGCCAAACAATTCTTCAAAAAATGCGATTAAGTACACCAAGGCGTCATTAATGATCTTTTTATTTTTTTAATTTTCCTGTACGTTTTTTTTAAAAAAGTAATCTCGTCACCGCATGCTGATTTCGAGAATATTCTAAAATAAAGACAACTAAGTTATATTTTTGCATTTGCGAGTTCATTACATTTTTCTAATGGACTCTTTTTATATCAAGAAGCTGTTTTTATGATTCAGCTCGTCTTTCGATGTTCCGGCTCTAAAGCCTTTTGGGCAACTAAAGATACCTGAAAAAAAAAAAAAAAAAAAACATGCACTGGCCTCTAACAGTCATTTTTATCGATAAATTTTTTGTTTGAATTTTTGTTATACATTCACTTCATTATGTATAAATTTAAATCTGATCTGGAATTTTTATCTCTAGTTAGATAGGATTAGCTGCATCGAAGTTGCAATTAAAAACGTGAAGATTAACGTTTTCAATTTTGCTTTAAAAAGGTTCCTGCTGTAGAGCAGTAAAAACAGACAACCGTTCGCAGTGTACTATTACTAATTAATATTAGAATGAGTAATGGCAAGTGACGTAAGATAACAAGCTTATACAGACTTAAAAAAACTACCCATATCACTTGTCCTTCCTCTCCAATAATCTGACTAATCCTTTCTTAAATTTATTCAAACTACCAACGCCAGATGGAAATTTGTTCGAACAGTCAATTAGTCTCTGGCTGGAAGCAGATTGCCGCGCATTATCCTGCACCCATTTTTTTTTTTTTTTCAATTTCCGTTAATTTTCTGTTATGTGTATCATCCGAGAAACGGTAAGGATGCCATCAGCACTTAGTTTACTCAATCCAATTAAAGCTGTGATTACTTCAATGACCCGTCAAAACGTATCCACATCCTAAAGTGGAGCTTCTACACTAGCATGTAATACTCAAGATGCGGCCCAACTATTGCTTTATACAACAGGATCCTTGTTAGAAAAATTCCTCTAATATCATTGACAAAATCCGATGGACAGTTTACATGAACTGCTCAAAGAACTTCATATCAGACCGTATAACTGCCCCTACTTTTTTTTCATTTCTCTCTATCTCAATTGCGGTACCACCCAAATGGTTCATTCTGGGATTACTGCTACCCAAAATCAGCACCTTGCATTTATCTTTCTTAAATTTCAATTGCCACTTCTTAATATAATGCGCGATAAATAAATCCTCTCACCCCATATCCCAAATTACAAACAGAAAATTTATTTACTGCATGATGTGAAATTGAGAGTATTTGGTGCATTGTGACCTTCGGCTATCTTTGCGTCGAAAAACCTCTAACAACACAGGAAGTGGGGTATAAGGGCTGGGCCCCTTACCAACCAGGAACCCACATTCGAGTTTCGATGGATCATGGCGCACAGCTGCAAACATCAGATTCCAGTTATGTAACCATGGAACCAAGGTATGGGCGTTGGATCCTAGTAATGCTAATCTGAAAGCCCAGCAGCATCACTGGGAGATCCCCTCACCACGTATACAGCCCAACGCAAAGGTCGGTACTATTCAAAAGTATTTAAAGTTGAATATTTTGATAGCAATATCTCTTTTCATTATATATATTTATTCTAATCAAAGTAGTCAAACAGGTCTATATCAGGTTTTGTATTGTATTGTTTATCAATCTAATGAGCATATTTTTTCTTTTTATTTAACGTTAACGGTTTTTACTTAATCTTATTATCTCGCTATTCTTTAAAGAGTTTTTAAATCTGATTGGAATCTGTCTTTTTTTCTTATACTTGAAAATGAATACCAAAGAGGATTGGAAATATAATAGTGTACAGGATTGTTGAGTTAAATGTGTCTTTTAAATTTGCTATTTAGGATCAATTAACAAAGAACTTTAATTTACTGAAAATCTTACCAAGAATTTCTTTAACTCGACTAATTTAGAAATCATTCAACATATTCAAATATTAACAAAAAAAAAGAATTTTTTTCGCAAACTTAGATATCATGGGACATTACAACATACATCCAGAAACATCACCTGTTATAATATGCCGCAATATGCACGATATAACAGAGCTTTTCATTTAAATTTACAAGGAAGGGGAGGTTACAACACCAACAAAGGTTGATCTACTGTTTTTCATTCTGAATTTGAGATAGCTTTGATTAGTATATGTGGTATTCCGCGAAATGATAGCAAACCTTCAAGAGATTGCTAATATTCACCTCAACGTGTTACAAAGATAAAAGCATTTTAAATTATGCATTTGATGGTTACTGAAAAGGAGTAAATGAATAAGAAATACTCTCTAAGGTGAGGCCTCAGTGGATGTCAGATAAATTAATGAGACTCATGGCAGAGAAGAAAATTACAAGGAATGCATATAAATTATCGGGCAACACAGAAGCCTGTGGTAGGTAAATAAATTCAAGGAAGAACTACACAAACTACTGGAGGGAATGGATAGGTGAAAGGGGAAGAGTTTTCTTTTTAATTGGTGCTGTATAAGCTTGCTTTCTTGCCACTACTAATGCTAATTCACCAATGTTCATTTTAAAAAAAAGCTACGAAGTTCACTTGTAAAAGCATGGTCCACGTAAATTCGTTGTATGACGATTCTGTAAATGTCAATTCGTTTCATTTGACAAATTAAGTACATTACATTTCGCGGTATCTGATTATTTGGTCGTATAATAATTTGGAGAGTACGACGATTCGGCGAATTTTTTCTGAGAATACAGTGCTTGACAAAGCAAGAACGAAAATTCCATCCTTTAACATGACGTACTGTATCTGGTTAATTTAATGATCACGGGATTCCTATCACTTTTTAGGAAGATCCTGTAACAAATGGACTGTTTCCTAAAGGTTAAAAAACAATGAGAATCTTTTTTACCCTTTACTTTCGCTTCGGTAGGTTTTATTTATTGCAGATAAATACAACCTACAGAATAGGTACATTAATACAACCCTACAGAATAATACAACCCGGTCATACTCTATGGCACCGAAGTCTGGACTTCAACTGCTACGACTCATCTTAGACGGATTTTCACGGGGAAATTCTGGCTATTGATATGGACCATATGAAAATTTCGGCTTCTCCCTGCACCAAGGACCATCCAGCTGGCGGCAACTCAATATCAGACATCTTCCTGCCATCATTCATGAGAGAATACTCGTCTTTGCTGTCAAAATGATGGTTGGCATTATTTCTGAACAAGATATCTGGCCTAATTGCGGATGAAGGATCCCGGTACCACGCTTTAGGGCCAATCCAGTCATTCAGGCTACCCTAAACCGGTTAAAGTTATCCGATCGGTTCTTATTCGTGCAAATTCTGCAGTACATACACTCCTTGTTCGTACATACAACCTCTACAAGTTCGCAGTCGATAAGAAATATAAGCAGAACGTACTCCATCGACTTTCTTCTCAGAACTACGTCACAGTCCATAAGAAGTTGTTCCCGATGCATGATCCATGACAGTGGAGGACCTGCCACCACTGCCATGGATCCATCACTCCAGTGTTCAAACCTTTCTGCCCTGCTCAGATGGCTGTTCTACGCTATAGAAGGAATTCTCCCTGGAAATTACTTGCTAAAACGCTGTTGTAAATATATTTTCATGTGTATTGTCATTTGTGTGATGCAGGCTTTAATCATGTTGTATAATTTGTCAAAATACCATTTTTGTTTATTATGTTGTGTTATTCCTTATATATAAACTCCTGGCTTGTAGCCGTGAAGGGTCATGCATACAGCAATGTGCATTCTGTATACAATAAAGAGGTGTTTTTATTTTTTTGGGCAAATATAACGTACAGAATATGAAGGTAAGTTGTACAGATGATTACGGGATGCTGGCTGGTTAATGTACGTCTTCTGACGAGCACCTTGCAACTCTCGTTAGTCTTTACCGAAAACAAAGTTAGAAAAGGAAGTAGAACAAACCTATAATGGGAATTCGCATAGCAAAGATTGAAATTACCATCGAGATTACTATTAGCATTTTGGAATTAAAGAAATCAATTTATTAACAAAAGATATTACAACATGCTTTATATGAAAAATTAAATTATTAAAAAGGTGAAATTACAAAGATTAAGCTGAAATTCAAAAGAAATAGGAAAACTCCATATACAGCGTCTTTGAAAAATACAAGGCGCCACCCTCGCTCGATAAATTAAAGCGTTTTAGGGTAGGGCTTGGTCCTCTGTTATTATACTTCCCCATTAATAACAAGTCATAGCTTGTTAAAGTGTCCAAACCATAAATTTCGCCAATGCACTAGATTCTTAACAATAACGTAAAAGCCAAAAGTAAATGAAAGGCTTAAGTTGAAAATAAAGTAAAGAAAAAAAGATTGAGGTTGATGACCAGAGATCAGGGCTTGCATGCTTGGAAGCATGATTCGGGAGGATTAATCCCACAGTCTAGGTTGTTTTCGCTATCTTGAACGATGCTAAGATAATACCACGCCTTACTCTGCTAAGTCTCTATACAATTACAGACACCTTTCAGATAACATCTTAAGCTGTTTCCGATTGAGGAGTCCAGACAATGGAGAAGAAACTTGCCTTGCGTAGAAACAATATAGCTTACTCTAACACCGAGATTAGAAATATCGTTCAAGAAACTAGAAGTTACTAAAAAGAAAATAAATGAAACGTATTTAGAATCTGTTATATGCTAAGTAAATGTGTGTCTAAAATTTTTGTATGGTTAAGTGTTTTATTATACTAATAAAAACTTAACGATACAAAGATTATCAATGTTTATTAATGGTAAAGAGAGAAATATTATATTCTATAAAGACTAATTTCAGGCCTAGATGCAGGTGGTTGCAATTAAGTGTTTGAATTATGCAATCACTTTTGGAAATTGTAATATTTAATATAGGATAAAGTTTGGCATCAATAACTTTATAGCACAAGGGTGACCATATTTTGCCTTTCCGTGTTCGTCACACAGTACTGAATGCTAAGTCCGAAGTCAGATGGATGTACAGTTCACAGCTAGAACTGGGTAAACAAGCTGATTCGCTTTAGAAAATTAGAGAATTCAATAATCTTAGAATCTCCTCCTCTTATATTCTGTGGTGTAAGAGGTTCCTGTAGCGAGAAACAAATTTAACGGCTGCACTCTGTCACTTCGAAGATTAGTCTCTAGGAGAATATGCTTACAAAGAGTAGAGATTTACTGAGGCTTTCTGATTGTCTGAACTGACTGACTGTCTTTGCCTGTAAGCAAGAAGAAATGAGTAAGTGCAATGACAAGAGAAATTTCCCTTTATCTATTTAGTCAGATAGCAGTGTTCCATGAGTTTGTTTTTATGAATTCGCTGTTTGTTTAACTCTGCCACATTTGCATCTGTTGGTATGGACATTCAATTCTTATAACAGTTCCAAAGTAAGAACTAATCAGAGAAATTTGATTTGAGAGATTTCATTGTCAGTTTAGTGCTTTGCAGCCTTCTTCACGCACTCATTTCTTGGTATTCCTGAAGTACTCATCATAAATGACATTAAAAATATAATTGTAAATATTCTTCAAGAAGTTTCTTCTAATTTATTTAAATAATAATAAAATTATTATTTAAATAGTAAACAAAAGGAGTCTAACCACCCATTGCGCTTTCATCTCATACTGGTAAATTGCAAAATATTTTAGATAAGCCGGCGAAAATAAAAGGACACTAACTCCATATACAGAAAAATAAAAATCTATTTATAGTCCGAGAAGGCTACATAGGGATCAGAGGAGTAAACAGCTTTACGATATTTAATAGTCGTTTGTGTGTGTTAGAACCACGGTCAACTCAAAGGCTTGTAACTGTCAACTAAAACGTTGAGGGTTGTTGTTGTTGTTGATTAAGGGTTTAAAGACACAAGGGCATCAATGGCCAAGATGTGTCTTTCCAAGTTTGATGGAAATCAAACATTAGATTTGTTTATCAAATCTGATTTGCCGAATAAAATTAAGTAATTCATCTATATTCGCGGAATTGTCTAAGATCTGTTGAAGGGTAACTGGATTCTGATTATTGCATGAACTCTGAAAACAAAGCAATCTGGAATTTCTGAATCGAGGGCATACCAAAAGAATGTGTTTTACGGAAAGCTGAACTTGGCATTGGACACAGCGTGGGGGATTTTTGTTTGCCAATAGATGAAAATGAGTAAGATGAGTATGGCCAATTCTCAGTCTGGCAAGTATTACTTCTTCTCTGCGACTCTCTCTGATGCTGGAATTCCATATTTCTGGATTAGGTTTTATTTCCTGCAGTTTATTGTTGATTTCATTTTTCCATATTTCAGCCCATTCATTTTCACTTTCTCTAATAATGATTGGACTAAAATCAGTGTGTGGAACTATCATTGTTTTATTTGGCAGTTCTGATGCTGCCTTAGCTGCAATGTCTGCTTTTTCATTGCCTTCTATTCCGCAGTGTCCTGGGATCCAGCAAAGTGTTATATCAGATTGTTTCTTTTGACATATGTTGATTAGAAAGTCAATTTCTTGTAGGAAAGGATGATGAGAATGTCGTTTACCCTGTATGGCTGAAATAGCACTGAGTGAATCCGAGTAAATTAAGACAGAGGGACGACTCTTGACATATTTCACTTAATGCAAGCTGTATAGCATATAGTTCTGCAGATAGAATGCTGCACTCAACTGGAAGGGATTTTGAAATTACATGCGATGGGAGCACGGCTGCTGCACCTACATGTGATTGGCTCTTAGATCCATCCGTATAGATTATGAGTTTCCCAGTGTGTTGCGAAGTATAGTTGGCATGCAACTGTCGGATATTACATGGTGGAATGGTATTTTTTGACCACTGAGCAAAATAAAGATCAATGTTTATATGATGTCTATTCCATGGGGGTAAAGGCATATTTTCATTTTCCGCAATTTTATTGAGATCGAGTTTCCACTTTTTTATTATTTCTTGAAGACGAATCCCAGCAGGTCTGGGTTCATTAGGCTTAGATTCATAAAGTGTTGGCCATAAAGGTTGGTTAAGGTATACCCAACAAGGGTGAGTTGGAAAGCTTCTTATTTTGGCAGCGTATTGGCAGAGTAGGCGTTGTCTTCTAAGATAAAGCGGAGGGTCGTGTGCTTCTATATACAAGCTTTTTACAGGCGAGGTTCTGTAAGCGCCTAGTGCTGATCGAAGGGCACTGTGTTGAATGGTGTTCACAGACCGTAAGATGCTGTTTTTAGCTGATGCATATACTATGGCTCCATAGTCTAATCGTGACCGGATTAGAGCACGATATAAATTGAGCAGTGACTGTCTGTCAGCACCCCAAGATGTTGAGGATACTGCACGAAGGATGTTTAGTTTCTGGAGGCACGTAGTTCGTAGATAGGTCACATGTTTACGAAAATTTAATTTGGTGTCTAAATTCAGACCCAATAATCTCATGGAGTCTGTCATTGGTATTTCTCTGCCTTTCAGTTTTAATACAGGTTCCGGATGAAGCGAGCGTAATTTACAGAAGTGTATTGCTGCTGTTTTCCCCTCGGTTAATTGATAGCCGTTGCTTTCTGTCCAAGTTTCAATTTTGTTTATTGCTATCTGTAGTTGTCTTTCAATGGTAGCCATGTTGGATGATTTACAGGAAATAGCAAGATCGTCTGCATACATATAAACTTCTACCGTGGATGGGATATCTCTTATAATGCTACTGGTACGTAATGCAAAGAGTGTGGCACTTAAAATCGATCCCTGAGGTACTCCTTCTTCTTGTGTGTGAATTTTGGACAGCTCATTCTGGAATCTTACTTGAAAGGTCCTGAGGTGAAGAAAATTCTGAATGAATCTAGGCAGGTTACCTCTAAGTCCAAGTTTGTATAAGTCTTGGAGGATTCCATATCTCCAGGTTGTATCGAATGCTTTGGTAATATCGAAAGTTATCATTACCATGTGCTGTTTTTTAAGAAAAGCATTTCGAATCTGAGCTTCGACCTTGACGTGGACATCAGTTGTAGATCTATTACGGCGGAAACCAAATTGATGGCATGATATGGCATCTTGATCTTCAACAATCCAAACGAGTCTCTTGTGTATCATCTTTTCCATTATCTTTCCTAAACAGCTGGTCAAAGATATAGGACGATAACTATTGGGAGAGGAAGCATCTTTCCCGGCTTTCGCTATGGCTACCACAACTGACTGATGCCATGTATCAGGGTAAACATTCTCCTCAAAGATTCTATTGTAAAATTTCAGTAGTATAGATTTTGAGTTTGAGTTGAGGTGGCAAAGCATTATATAGAAAATGCCATCTGGTCCAGCAGAACTATTTCTAGAATTCTGGAGAGCTTCGTTGAGTTCATTCATAGTGAAAGGAAGGTTATAAGAATGAGATTGTTTTGTAACAAAGTTAATTTTATATTTTTCCATGGAAATTTTTTTACGTCTAAATGAGTCTTCATAAGATTGAGATGATGAAGTGACTGCAAATGTTTCTGCTAAAGCCTCTGCAATATCAGTTGGAGAAGAAATATCTATTCCTTTCCAGGACAAGATTGGGGCTTTGGTTTGTTGACACTTTCCACTGAGGGTACGGATCTTTCTCCAAATTATTCTTGGGTCAGTGTTTCTGCAGATGGTAGAACTGAATCGAATCCACGCATCCTGTTTAGCTTTTCGACGAATTCGGCGTGCTTCAGCTTTCAGCCGTTTATAGTTTATAAGGTTCTCCATTGTAGCATTTCGGCGAAAAGTGTTCCAAGCTTTGTTTTGTTTCCTTTTGGCAAGATAGCAGTCCCTTGTCCACCAATTATTATACCTTTGTTTTGTAGGGTTAACTTTCGGTATTGCGCTGGTAGCAGCTCCAAGTAATTGTTCTACTATATGTCTAGTGGCATTATTAATAGATGCAGAAAGAATCAAATGGTTATCAAATTGCACTGTTTTCGAAAACTTTTCCCAGTTAGCTCTGTGAAAATTCCACGTAATTTTTTGGTTAGATGTATAGTTTGTATCCGTCTGTATTTCACAAATTATAGGAAAGTGATCGCTGTTGTGAAGGTCAGTTAATACTGTCCAATCAAAGCTAGGATAAATGGACGAGGAACATATGGACAGATCCAGAGCAGAGCTAGAACCTGTAGGCAAGTGGATATAAGTATGCACACCGGTATTCAGTAGTGTTAAGTGATGGTTATCAAGTAGAGTTTCGATCATCCTCCCTCTACGATCCATGTTCGGGGAACCCCACAAAGGATGATGAGCATTTAGATCACCTAGAAAGCATACAGGTTGGGGTAGTTGATTATGTAAATTATCAAGTTCTGTAATGGAACATGAAACGTTTGGTGGAATATAAATGGAGACAAGAGTGAGATTAATCCCAAGAACAATACGAACGGCTATTGCTTCTAGATTAGTGGAAAGCTGAACGGGTTTTGATGGTACATTACTACGAACTAATATTGCTACTCCTCCTCTTGCTGGAGAATCGGAACATCTGTCACGTCTATATAGTGTATACCGTGAGAAGTGTGGGCTATAATTTGATGATAAATAAGTTTCCTGTAGACAAATACATGCAGGATCATGCTGGTGCATTAGGTATTTTAATTCATCAAGATTACTTCTTAGTCCTCTACAATTCCATTGAATAATTTTCTGCATTACTTGGGTTTAGGTTAGATGGATTGGTCTGATCGTTTGTTTTTCCCTCGATCCTGTTTATATTTCTCTCGTTTTGAAAAGACTGGGCGAGTAATATCCATCTCATCATCAGCATGAAGCATGAGAACAGCATCATCATTGTCTAATTTCTCATCGGTTTCCATGGTTCGTTCAGTTGGTTTATTTTGTGTACGATGAACATCTTTCTCCTTTAATAATGTGCCTGAGTTTGGAACGTCTTGTTGTGGCTTGGATGGCTTTGTATTAGTAGTATTTGATGTACTCTTTGTCTTTGTTGCTGTTAGTGTCTCACCATCCGCAAGGATGGATCTAGCCCATTGAATAAGAGATAATTTAGGAGGAATAGTAATATAAGTCTGAGTAGAAAATTCTTTAGTGTTTTTAACAGCATTGGAATATGTTTTGGCAGGGATCACATTTAATATTTGTTTACGTGCCTCTTGGTAAGATACATTTTTCTCTACCTTGTACTTCATTATTTTCTTTCCCGTTTTCCATAATTCGCAAGTTCTAGAATATGCGGGGTGAGTACCCTGGCAATTGGGACACTTTGGCGTAGCTGCTGTACATTCAGTTTGGGAATGGTCTGATGAGCCACACAGGGGACAGATTGTCTTACCTTGGCATGCTGTTTGAGAATGACCATACTTCTGGCATTTAAAGCATCTAAGTGGATTTGGTATATATGGTCGGATCTTACAGGAAAGGTAGCCAGCTTTTACTGATTCTGGTAGATTCGGACTGCTGAAGGTAAGGATAACATTTCTTGTGGGTGTAAGGACACCATCTTGTTTGGTCATAATTCTTTTAGCACCGACAACACGTTGTGCTTTAAGTTCTTCGGCAATTTCTTCCTCAGAAACATTAAGGAGGTCCCATTCCGAGATGACTCCCTTTGAGGTGTTTAAACTTCTGTGCGGGGTTACTGAAATGGGAAGGCCTCCGAAGGTCGTTTGCTTCAGGAGTTGTCTAGAATGACTGGGATGGGAAGTCTCTATAAGAAGATCTCCTGAGCGAAGGCGTTTGACAATTTTGGGAGTACCTGCTACAGCCTCTATGCTTTTCTGCACAAGAAATGGCGATAAGCTACTAAGAGGTTTCGTTGATAAAGAGTGTAAAATTAGAAAAGCAGGTATGTCATGTGAAGAATCATCTTTTTTGATTCTTTTTGCTTGAGATGACTCAAGTTCATGCGAGCACGTAGGCTCTACAGTCGGTGATATTAATGGATCCATGTTTGCTCCTTTTCGCCCTGAGTATTAGATTAATACTCAGACTACCAGCCCCGCCACGTGGAGGCAGGAGCGGTGCCACCAGTGACCAAGCGATAAGAGATTAGTGGTTAGTGCGTTAGAGAAATTGGTTATATATATATAAATATAAAAGAAAGGTGTCTTTCCTTTCTTGATACGAAGCTAAGTTCTTTATTTAGAAATAGCCAAAATTAAATAATTTTATAAATAAAGAGGGTTTTAACAATCTCTACAATCTGTCGCTTAGAGAAAAGACGCTTTCAAATCACTTTGGAAATATCGCTATGATCACTCGCTTGGCACTCGGGGCCAACGTTGAGGGACAAGATTTCGTGAACTACAAATAAATCCAATTCATAAACAAATTCCAATACACAAATTACATAAAACAACAGGGGATTCTGCAACTGACCTTCGCGCTTTGCAGTACTATGACAGTTCAATGCTAAGGTGAACAAAGGACCGAAGAGTTCCCTTTCTATAAGTTGATATTGTAATGTCTAAATGATACAAATAAGGAGATTTTATTGCATTAGCCTCCCCTCCGCAAAAAAAAAAAAACACTGATTCATATATTTCTAATCGCCAAAAAGTGCCTATCCACTCCGCTTTGAACTTGATCAAACCTCAACCACTTTTGGGCGCAATTCATTCTAAAGATCTACAATACGCTGACTGAGAGTAATCTTCATGAAATTCAGTTTTCTGTTACTATGCGAAATTCCATATTTGTGTCTCCTGGTCTTCCCCCCCCCCTAAGATGTCTAGTTTCCAATCCACACTTTCTAATCATCTTATAGGAACAATGACATCCTTTCCTTACTTGGGAAGGTTCTGTACACCAAAATAAGACCCCATGTGCCTTGGATAGCCGCCTTTTTACACTGCGTGGAAAATTTCTAGTCTGGCTGAATCATTTCCCTTATGTCATTTTTCGTTCTAGACCACTTTTAACTCCACTCTCTCCCTATTTAGATTTCTGTTTTCTAGGTGCAAACCTTTACATTAGATGCATTAAACTTTAGTTGCCAGTTTCCAGGACCATTTATGCAACCGATTCAAATAAATTTGAAGCAAAATGACCTGGTTCTGGTCGCTATCCACACCCTTCCTATCTTTAAATAATCAGTGAAATTTGGCAACTTCCCCTACACGCTTATTAATGTCATTAAGCAAGTAAGAAATGGAAGTGGCTGCCAACACTGATTCACAATTTGAGTCCACTTGTCCTCTGTGAATTCATTTATGAACACTATCTTTCTTTCAAAGTAGCCCTTGAACCAACAGAGCATCCAATAATTACCACTCTCCACGCAAAAAAAGGGGAAACTTAGAATTCATGTATTATACTATTGGTAAATACAGTAATCACTATGACTATCATTGTTTGATACACCTTAAGACGCAAGGCAAGGCCAACTAACCAAAAGTTATGAATTTAGGATAATTTCAGATCCAGAAATATTTCATTTATTGGCAATTCATGTTACAACGCGGAGTGTTTGATGAAACGAGCAAGCAAATGAAATTCCTATTACTAACAATTCTGGTATTAAAAAATCCATTAAATTTATAGCAGGACAAAAATCATATATCTACCAAAAGAACTCTGTTCTTTTCTTTAGCGATTTTTTTTAGTAAACGAATGGACGAAAATCTCTGCAATTCACTTTTTATTATATTTTTTTTTGAAATATGATGCGATTCCATCAAATTGAAAATTAATGAAATATACTAAAATAACGATTCTTTGAAATTAATAACCCAGGTAATAGATATCCATTTGGCTAATTTATAAGTTACAGCATTCAAAAGTAATGGAATAAAACGTTAAAAATATGTTCAGCGCGCATTTACTTAAAAATATCGGATGGTATATAAAGATGAGAACATGAATTCCAAATATGAATGAGTTGATCTGTCGCTCATATTCTTCAACCTTTTATACTTATAAAAATTCGTCGTCTACTAAGTGTGGATGTATTTGCAACGATAGTGTGTAGATTTTTCGGTTTATCAATGGTTTCGGTCATGTGAAACTTCAGTTTATTTGGCTTATCGTGTATTAGGTTTGTTCAATTGAATTAGAGGACCGATTCGCATTGTTTGCCGTCTGAAAAACCCCGATAACTCAAGAAGTAGCACAGACTCTTACCTTTCTTCCTTATAGTAGCAAACTGCAACCCCAACTGGATTTGAAACTAAACCCTTACAAACGATTTAAGCGACAAACCTACTGTACTACTCGCTCAGGACTCACTGAAAACAAAAGCGAATGAAATGGATACTAATCGTTTCTTAATTCTGTTAGTATGAAGCAGTATCAAGCGAGTTATAATTTACTTAATATCATAGAAAACATACACCCTCTCGCCTTCCCTTCATTTCTGAAGCTTCGCACGACTATAAATACCTTAAGCAGCACTTAATATGTCGTAACCTATTTGGTTTTAGAAGAGTACAATATTTCCGGACTTAGATCTATTGAAGAAGAATCCGAACCCTGCTTTTGCAATAACCCAGTTCCTTACAGCAGTAGCGGAGCTTATGACTCATTCGCACACTTTTTTCTGCCTGAGACAGTCATTTATTGCTGCATGGAATGGTCCATGAAATTGCTGCATTAATTAGCTCAATAAGCCAATTTAGCGAGGGATAAACAAGGATTAAAAAACCAAAACAACTGCTATAAAGATCGATTGCTTTTATCGCCTTAAGAGAACAGATTATCAGAATGCAAAGAATGGCAACAAAGAAAATAGCTCTAAATCATCTATTAACGGAGAGAAGTACTATTTTTCATTTCCATCAAGGTAAGAGCATAATTTACAATGAATGTATGTAATTTGTTTGCAGAAGATAGCAATCAAAGATCGAAAATACTCTATTCAGTAAAAAATGCTTAGTAAAACACTGCGCGCATTGAGTTATATTTCAGGAACGTGGTTCGATTATCAAATTAAAGAAACGTTCTCCCCACACTGGGTAGAAAAGGCCTCGGTTCGAATCCCGTCGATGACGCGAGGAACTTATGTTTTATTTCATTCTGTGGCTGAGTTAGTCGGTATCAGGCGTAGCTAACAGTTTTTTTTTCTTGAAAAACTGGGGTTTTTCGTACAGCAAAGCAGGCAAATCGACCAAAGAACACACGCAATTTACAGACAGAATACACATGGGTAGACGAAATTACTTTCCAGGTGACCCTAATATAATAGTTTAGTCCAGCTTAGTTTTTTAAGGAGGGATACTATGGTTGTTATTACGTTTGTGATGGTTAATTTACCACCGATTGTCAATTGGAATCCGATTAGTTATAAAAAAAAAAAAACAGCTTCTTTAAACGGTCCAAAGACGGGCAACTCACATGGTGAGATCAGCAAGACGGCGACCGCACACTGTAAAGGCGAGAGATTTAAAAGTGTATGGATATTGTGGGTGTGGGATATGTTGTTGGTCGGACGTAACAGGCGTATAGTAGCCAGGAGGACGCCAGATACCACGTCAAGCGTCCTCTGAATCCCATCCCTAGCCGATAGTGGTACGCCTGGCTCTACTATCAAGTGGTCGTGAAAGCCAACATTGCAATGTATCGAATTGTAATATTATCATTATAATTGCAATAAAGATCTTTCTTAATTAGTACATTCCCCCCTTCACATTGATATGATTTTATGGTGCTCTAGCATATACACAGAAGCACCTATTGTGTCCACATCTATCAGTCTGTCCATCCATATATAACAACTGGACTTCCAGTGACTACCCAGTGGAAGTCCAGTTGTCATATATGGATGGACAGACTGACTGATGGTCGTGAAAAAGAACTGAAATACAAAATTCATTAAATTTTAGCTCTTTTAGAAACACTTGTCGAGAAATCCGAAATTTCATTAAAATCGGACAAATAGAAACCCGGCAGTTATTGATTTTTTTTTTTTGTTCTTCCACCTCATAAAAGAAATTGATAGGTTAAATGTAGCGTTGTTAGCTTTAGACAGTCCGTGCACGCTTCCAGTGCCGTGTTATGTTACAATCGCGAACGTGGTCGCTTGTGAAGAGATAAGAGAGAGAGAGAAAGAGACAAGTATACCAGAGAAGAGTAATAATTATTATACAGTTCTAATTAAATTGTAGGCTACGATTCAGTGTCAGAACAATGTTCTGACACTGTAGTGATTTCGTCGAAATCACTACAGTGTCAAGGAAGATACTCTCTCTCTTCCACCTCCCCCCCCCCCCCGCCCAAAACTTTTTATTACAGCATTGCTGCCACTGAACCAAACCGAAATATACCTGGCAATGGAAAAATGAAAGTTTCTATTTTCAATTTCCAGTCATATTCAGCGCATATTCCCCCCACAGCAGCTTCCTGAAAAGCATTTGATCTGATTACCTGAATATTCTCCATAGGGAGATTCAATTCAATCGAAGTAAACTATTTCGTTGTACCTGAGACTTTCAAAAGGAAACCCATCTACTAAAGGCAGTAGTTCTATTCGCATACGAACTACATTCATGTGTGTGTGTGTGTGTGGAGGGAGGAAGTATTAGTCATCTAGATCTTGGAATTGAAATATATTTATTCCATTAAAAATACAGCCAAGTTTAGGATAAACTTCCGAAATACCACTGAGACTATGTATTCTCAAGCGAATCGTGAACAGAAGATCAGTTACAAGCAAATAGAATTCCAATAAGAATAAAAACCGCTTTCAATATAAATCTGATTAATGGATCAACACAAGATCCACAGCTCTTATTCTACTTTACCATACCTGTAAATATTTGTCTCCGGTGTGTGTAATAATAGTTTCGAAAAAAGCACTATTTTTTCTTCTTCTGCTGGTTTTCTTTCTTTCACAATAAATACACGGATGTTTTATCGTTACGTTAAATTTCACAAAAAAAATAAATAGTGGTAATGGAATGATCCTCACGCTTCCAACAGGCAGGGCGCATTTATGGATTGGGGTTGGTTTTATTTTCCTAACTGACAATTTTAGTTTCGTTTCATTTTATAAGATATACTAATAAGTTCATCTATGGACACCGAGCCGGGAAACATCAGGGAGAAACAGTACCTTACAGTACTTAGTATCGATAGTGGGCTGAAGGTCGGGAAGACAGAAGAAGATACTTGTTGACATTACACATCAATTTCTGTAGTTTGCAATTTAAGAAATGAAAGTTGAAGGGGAAAATGAGGAAGAAGAAAAGTTGATTCTGTGAATATGATGTTGGATAGTAAATGGAGATGCTCACTGGTTGTAGCACGTTGGGGACTAGGCACTTTGAGAGAATGAGGTAGAAAGATCTTAAGCCAGAAAAGATCGAAAACGAATCGTACAGATAATAATTAGGACAACTAAATTGTGCAGTGATTGAAGAGACCTATAACTGGGATTGCCGGAAAACGTAAGCGGGGCTTGGCAAGGTATAAGTAGAAAGGGACATCACTGAGGTGGGTAAGTAAGACCATGTGTATTTATGATTTGAATGAAGATGTGTTTGGGAGGCGTAGATGTTTTTAGAATTGAAAGCACTGAGAATGAAGTGTACAATTACCTTCTGGATGAAAGATTCAAAGCACAAATTTAAGAATTCAACTCAGAACACAAACTCATTGCCACTATTTAATTTTTGTGTGGGAAGATCTTCCATTTCCCCACATAAAATATCCTTTTTTCTCCTCTCCACCCCCCCTCTTATTCGGTATGTTATTTATTTCAATAATATGCCTTTAAAATGTTGCGCAGGAAGTTATACGTCTAATTATGAACGTCGCAAAGACGTATATTGATCATTTCAGCTTTCTGAAGGATCCAATTCGACATTAACCCAGAAATAATGCTACCAAAACAATACAATAAAATAAATAAATACAATCAAAACTCAACTGTCTCTTCCATTTTATTCGCATAAAATCTTTTTTATAAAAGAATACACTTTCTTAAAATATACATGGTGTTAGTTCTGACATGTTTTTCATATATTAAGAATTTTGGGGGGAGGGAAAGAGAGAGTTGTAAGCAATTTTACTTCACGAACGATCTCAGCCTGTAATGAACATACTGGAAAAGATACTACATGTGGCAATATGAAAGAATCGAGCCGCATGGTATTGTAGGATATAGTCTGCAGAGATGGTAAAGATTTCAGCAATATTAGATAAGTAGGTTAAGCGCTTTAAAAGAAAACGCTCAGTTAACTTAATAATCTGTCAATTATGGTAATTCGCCATTTTTGGCCGCTTTAATGCGTATCAGAAGAACACTGGAATTTTCAGCAATTCCCAGTACGAGAAAATTTCGCATTCAGCGTGAGAACTGTATTTGAATTCTTCGGTGCCGTGACCAGAACGAAAAGCAAATCAATATTTCATGAAAAGAAAGTGACAGCACGGGTGTCAATGTGATATCCCGCACCGCACTGAGAATGAATGCACAATTACCTTCTGGACTAAACATTCAAGGCACAAATTTAAGAATGATAGTCTGCCGTTATAATACTCTACGGCGTCATACATAATGCAGTACCCAAACAGCGGGCCTTGGGAAACTTTCATTTCAGTTCTTTGTCTCTCTGTCATCATTTAACTGTACGAGATCAAGTTATTTTTCGACAAGGAATGAGGGGTGCCTATATTTTTCATACCGAATTTGCCCGACAGCAGCGCTTCCATCATTGTACACAATGCGATTACCCTTATTCACACACACACACACATGTCTTACCAGTCCTTTCTATCGCTTTATACTTTTAAAGTAAGCGAACTTGTTTATTATTTTCGCTAGCATGTTGTTAATTATCAAATTAAGTTACCTTCTCTTTTATTTGAGATTGAACAGCAAGAAATTGAATGGTCACATGGATAGTTATGTACGTGAAAAGAGAAATGCATAGTTTTGTTTTATTTATCTTATAAATATAGTTTTATATACTTTTATTTATTTGTGGTCAGTCAACAAAAGCCTGTGGCTTCCTTGTTTTATACAGCTAATGTTACTGTATTATTCATAGTAACATACACTCATCAGCCAAAATATTACAGCCACCTATCTAAGAGTACGTTGGGCAGCCTTTCGCCGTGATAATGCTTGCACGAGACCACGGAGGGTGTCAAATATGCTGGACCAGATGGACAGAAGGGCGTCCCGGCGTTCGGCAATGGAATGAGGCACTGGCTTGGACTAGCTAATGCTACGTCCCACCGTATCCCACTGGTGTTCGATAGGATTAATGTCGTGGAAATATGGCCAGGGAAGCAAACGAAATTCTTTGACATGATCCTCGAGCTATTCCTCCACAATGCGGGCCTTGTCCCACGGGGCTTCCTCTCATTGAAAGGAATTAATACCATCTGGTTACACGGTCACTACGTAGGGCAAAAACGTGGACCGAAACAATGCCGAAGTATGTATGTATGTATATATATATATATATATATATATATATATATATATATAAGTCATAGGTTTGGTGGCACCAGGAACGTTTGTTCAACTCTGCTGTTTAAATCTGTATCTTTCATACAGGACGCTGTGTATTTAAAATTTAGAAGAGGCAAAACCGGACCATCCTCCACAGAAACCCATCCTGTCCGCGAGAAGGGAGGCCTCAACAACCAGCTCTGCTTGTCCTCAGAAGACAGATAATCCACCCCAAAGCGGAAACCCAAAACCCTGGGAGGCAGAGATCCCGTACTCAGAGAGAGAGAGAGAGAGAGAGAGAAACAAAAAATAAAGAAAGCGGGAGATCAAACTTGGTGTTTTGGGGTTAATGGGATGAGAACCACTGACTTCTTTGCGTAGAGTCCACTTGAATTGAAACCTCTTAACCACATAGTCCGGTTGGAAATGTTTTCACCTGTGGTCACAGCAACCTCAAGAGACAGTAATGACAGGGACGACACTGTGTGACATAGTAGTAGTAGTGGCATGTGATGCAAGAAAGCAAATGTATGAGCTTATGCAGCATCAGCCAAAAAAAAAAAAAAAAAAAAAAAAAAAAAATCACACCATTCCCTCCAAATGCCTGTCCAGTTGCTCCTTAAATTTATTCAACCTATCAACTTCCACAACGACAGATGGAAGTTTGTTCCAGCAATTAACCACCCGCTGGCTAAAGGAAAATTTCGCACATCTATTCTACATCTGTCTTTTCTTAATTTGAATTTATATCCCCTTAGATTCGTAATCTGAACAAGTGGTAGGATCCCATCAGAATTCAGCGTGCTCAACCCATTCAAGGCCTTATATACCTCAATCAGATCACCGCGCAGGTGCCTAGTCTCCAGCCACTGCAATTTGCAGAACTTAAGCCTCTCTTGGTAAGAGGATCCCTTCATTCCCCTCACCAATCTTGTTGCCCTTCTCTGTACACGCTCAAGTAAATCTACATCCTTCCTAAAATGAGGCCTCCAGACCTGTACGCAGTACTCAAGCCGTGGCCTGACCATTGCCTTATACAGAGGGATAATCACCTCCTTTTCCCTGCTAGCAAAATTCCTATATATCATTGACAAAACCCCATGACCTGCCCTGGCAGCCTGTCTGCATTGCTCAGAAAACTTCATATTTGCCTGCACAATTACTCCCAGGTCTTTCATTTTCTACCACCTTAAGTGTAGTACCACATAGTTGGTACGTTTCTCTGGGGTTACTTCTACCCATATGTAGTACTTTGCATTTGTCAAGGTTAAACTTCAGTTGCCACTTCTTAGCCCATCTGCCCAAATTATCTAGATCCTGTTGCAGTAGCACACTGCCATTACTATCATTAACAACCCTGCCAACCTTTGTATCATCTGCAAACTTCGACATTAAGCCTGATATACCTTCATCAATATCATTGATAAATATACAAAACAACAGTGGACCCAACACCGAACCCTGTGGGACTCCACTAATAACATTAGTCCAAGAAGAGCAGCACCCATTGATTACCACCCTCTGTCTTCTATCACTTAACCATCCTTTTATCCATTATAGCAACTTACCCTTAATACCATTCTGCTCCAATTTGTACAATAGTCTTCCATGCGCAACAGTGTCAAAAGCTTTCCTGAAATCCAAATATATGATATCAAAATTATTTTTCGCATCCAGTTCCTTTGTAACCACATCATAATATCCTATCAAATTTGTCAGACAAGACTTTCCCTTAACAAACCCATGCTGTGTCTGAATTATTGCTGCAGTCTTGTCTAGATGATCCTGCAATGCATCCTTAACCAGCGACTCCATTATTTTACCCGGAACAGAAGTTAAACTAACTGGTCTGTAGTTACCCTTCGATCCCCCTTTGTGAATTGGGGATACATTTGCACATCTCCAGTCCGTGGGAACCTCCCCTGAGTCCAAGGATGCTCTCATAATTATGGCTAAGGGTTTGCTTAGTTGCCTTGCCGTCTCTTTTAATATAACTGGATAGATCCCATCCACCCCAGGTGTTTTTCTTACGTTTAACTTCAACAATTTCTCTTCCACTTTGCTCTCGGTTATTACAAAATCATTAAGTATCTTGCTACAATTTGATAACCTGCTGCCATTTTCAAACCTTAATAATTCCTCACGTGTGAATGTAGATGCAAAATACTCATTCAGTTTGTTTGCTATCTGAGCAGGATCATCAACAGTCGAACCATCGATGTCAAGTGGACCGATCAGATTCATCCCCTTCCTTTTAGAGTTTATATAAGTAAAGAAACCGACCGGGCTAGCCGAGTGGGTAACGTACCTGCCCGGCAACCCAAAGGTCGCGGGTTCGATTCTCGCCTCGGGCTTGGATCAAAGTACTGCAAAAACCTTGGAAGGTGCAATATGGCCACAGAAGCCGATGCGCCAACAACTACCAAATCAAAAAAAAAAAAAAAAAAAAAAAAAAAAAAAAAGTAAAGAAATCCTTGCTGTTTATTTTAGCATCTTTTGCCAAGGATTTCTCGTAATCTGCCTTCGCCTGCCGAACCTCCTTTATGACCTGATTACAGATTAACTTATATCTGCCATATGCTTCTGAGTCGCTTGATAATTTATATGCATCCCATGCATTTTTCTTCTCTGTTACGAGTCTCATTAGTTCATTTGACAACCATTTAGGCCTAAACCTTGAACAATATTTCTTAATCGGTATATAAAGTCTAGTAGCTTCCACGATTAATTCTTTGAATGCTTCCCACTTAGAATTTACTGTTTGTAACATCGTCAATTGATCCCACTGTACAGAATTTAAAAACTGTCGGAGACCACTGTACTCGCCTTTACGGAAGCAAAAACCCTTTCCTTTACCCCTGATAGTAGTTAAATCTTTAAGTAAATCCCACGTCAGTACACTGTGATCACTGCCACCTAGTGGTTCTTTTATCTGCAAATTCCTAATACATGAATGATCACTGCTGATAACCAGATCAAGAGTATTACTTTCTCTGGTTGCCTCTCGAACATGCTGCTGCAGAAAACAATCATCCAATAAATCCACAAAAGTCTGACTAGTGTGTGAGTGACCAACCCACAAGTTCCAATCAATATCTGGGAAGTTAAAATCCCCCATTATAAGACATTCCGATTTACTAGCCGACTATTTCTCTGTACAATTGTTCATTGTACTCATTCAAGTCATTAGGCCTATAACACACACCTACTCTTATTTTTGCTTTCGCAGTGCTTATGTCACACCAAACTGACTCAACAGTGCACTGTTCATCTATATCAACTGGATGCACATGTTAAACGAACGTTTCGCCTGCGGTTGCCCGACTTCAAATCGTCCAACGGTCCGCTATCTCAAGGAATCATCTAAAGGGCGATGACTTCCCATCCTCAGTAATGGAGATGTTGCTATAACACTTAAAGCCAAAACACGGGAATGAAGTGATGTGGTCGCAACCCTTGTTTATAGGCATGAAGGATTCGTATAATGTGCTGCTCTGTAAGGTGGTAGATCAATTTCTACTGGGATACTCGGAATTTGCATGTCATGATGCCTATTATATCGAATAATCGCCGTGAGCAACACTGTTCACTGAACTGCTTTTCTTGAATATTTCATTGAACTGTTCACTTTTCAATAAAATTATTAAAGGTTACAAGATTGGAGATCTTGTAACCTTTAATAAACCAAAATATAGCGATGAAATTGCAGCTATATATCCGTTTGACCTAACTGTTGAATGTACTAATGTTGGTGGCAACCATGTCCTCCTACCTTATATTAAAAAACAAACAACCTAACGTTTTAATATTCTTGCTACATAATGGCCAATATTATTCAAGTCTATAGATCGCTATTTTAGTGAGTTTCTCGGTCAGTAATGCATTGATTTGTTCGATGTTTGAAATACGGCGATTCCACCGCCATTGGTAGCCTGTGGTCTTACTCCCAGCCTACGTAATCATTCATGTTGTTGCTGTTGTTGTTTTGGTGTTTATTGGCGCATCGACAACGGAGATCATAGTGCGCCAGTTCATTTGTTATACAATGTTCTCTTTATATAAATCTTGTTCGAATGTACAAGGTTAACTGTTTCTGTGGTATTATACTATTATTTACAGCAGATGGTATATGTTGATTGTTTGTATGAATCTAAAAATATCTGACACGTGTTCCTTGTCACCTAAAAGATCTTTAAGGGTGATGTTTGGGTTTCCTTTATATAATGATGAAAAAATTCGGTGTCGATCACTTTCATATGTTGGGCATTCTATAAGTATATGTTTAACTGTTTGGATAGTATTGCATACTTGGCATCTTGGGGGTTCTTCTGCACGTAATAGATAACCATTTGTGAAATGTGTATGGCCTATCCGCAATCTGGTCAGAACAACTTCTCTCCTTGATTTCCTTATGCTCGTTTTCCAGTGCTCAACTTTTGGTTTTATTTTATATAATTTATTCCATGTTTGTTTTTGCCAGTGTTCTTGCCATTGGATTAGACAGCGATTTTTAATAATTGGCTTGTAGTCCTTATGTGGAACTGTGAAATATTGTTCTTGAAGGTTAGTGGTTGATTTTGCAATTCTATCCGCTTCTTCATTTCCTTTTATCCCTTCGTGTCCTGGTATCCAGCAGAAAAGTATCTCTTGTTTTTTTATTTTTTAAGCCTGTTAGTATCTGTTTAATTTGCCAGAGTACTGGATGGGTTATATTGCTTGTATTTTGTATGGCTTGGATTACACTTAATGAATCACAGTATATTACTGTTCTCAGGTGGTAGGTGGTTTTGAAATGCTCCAGGGCTATCTGAACTGCTACTAATTCTGCAGTATAGACACTGCATTCTTTTGGGAGTTGGCGTGACAATGTAACATCTGGGAATACTGCTGCTGCTCCTACATGGTTCTCTGATTTTGATCCGTCTGTATATATTGGTATGTAATTGGGATATTGCATTCTATGTGCTGCATGCAGTTGTTGAAAGTTGCTGTCTGATAAAGTATTTTTATTCCAGTTTGGTGTGAGGAGTTCATAAGCTGTGGTATGGTTTATCCATGGTGGATCTATATGTCCTTCTTGGTTTGCAACGTTATCTATTTTGAGATCATGTCTTATCAGTAGCTGCTGTAGTCTGATTCCTAGGGGCTGGTTTGCTCTTTTGCGGTTCCTATATATGTTTTCCCATTTTGGCGAGAATAAAGTTGTCCAAGTCGGATGGTCTCTTATGGGTCTTATCCTGTAAGCGTACAGCAGTGACAACTGCTCTCTCCTCAGGAACAATAGTGATTCATTAGCCTCTGTATAGAGACTGTATATAGGATGTGCGGAAAGCTCCTGTTGCTATTCGTATTGCACTATGGTGAATCGGATCTAACCATTTGAGGGCGCCCTTTCTTGCTGACGCATAAACTGGTGCTCCATAATCTATTTTTGACCTTACTAGTGCTTTATACAAGTTGAGTAGGGTATAACGGTCTGCCCCCCCAAGATGGTGTTGTTAAGACTTTAAGAATATTAAGTTGTTTCATACATTTTATTCGTAGTTCTTTTATATGTTCTACAAAGGTCAACTTGTTGTCTAGAATAAGTACAAGAAATTTTACACTTTGTTTAACTGGTATTGTATTTTCTTGCAATAATAGTTCAGGTTCAGGGTGTAAATTTCGTTTTCTACAGAAATGTACGCAGACTGTTTTTTCTTTTGATATTCTAAACCCGTTTTTCTGGGCCCACTGACTGACGTTGTTAATTGCACATTGTAGTTGTCTTTCTATTGTTCCCATGTTCTGTGCTTGATATGAGATACTGAAGTCATCTACATATAGTGCATATGACACTGTGGGTGGTAGTTGTTTTGTGATGCTATTTATTTTTATGGAGAATAGTATGGCACTCAGTACAGACCCTTGGGGAACTCCTTCCTCTTGTTGATATGATTTTGACATAGTGTTTTGTACTCTAACTTGAAATGTTCTATTTTTCATGAAATTTTGAATGAATAGTGGTAAATGTCCTCTGAGTCCTGCATCGTGTATATCTTGTAATATACCGTGTCTCCATGCTGCGTCATAGGCCTTTTCTATATCAAAAAATACAGTAACCATATGCTTTGAGGTTATAAATACATCTCTTATATCTGCTTCTATTCGTACAAGGTGATCTAATGTGGATCGATTTTGTCTAAACCCACACTGCATATTGGTGAACCACTTAGTTGTCTCAAAAAACCAGACTAATCTTTTGTTGATGATCTCTAGTACTTTGCTTAAGCAGCTTGTGAGGGCTATCGGACGATAGTTGTTTGGGTCCTTCTGATCTTTATTGGGTTTTTGGAAAGCTAATACTATTGCGTGATGCCACGCTTCAGGATATTGGTTTTCTAGAAATATGCGGTTGTACAGTTGAAGGAGGTTTTCGATCTCTTTCTGCTTTAGGTGTTTAAGCATATCATAGTGTATGTTGTCCGGTCCAACTGCACTTGGGTTTGTTTGTGATACTGCTTGACGCAATTCATGTATTGTAATTGGTTGGTTGTAGGGTTCAATCCTTTTAGTATTAAAATTAATTCTGTTTTTTTCCGTTTTCTCCTTATAGGTCAAAAATTCAGTAGTGTAGGTTTGTTTTGACGATACTTTAGCAAACGTTTCACCTAATATATTAGCTATCTCTGATGGTTCGGTAATGCTTCGTCCATTCTAATGTAATACTAGGGATGGTTGGTTTTTATACTTCCCATTCATTTTTCCTATTTTATTCCATATTATTTTTGTGTTTGTTGTTCTATTCATAGAGGAAGTAAACTGGATCCAGGAAGTTTTTCTGGCTTGTTTCCGTGCATACCTAGCTAGTGCTCGTGCTTGCTTAAATTTTATGAGATTATCCGTTGTAGGATATCTCCGGAACTTATTCCAAGCTTTGTTTTGTTGTCTTCTTGTTTTCATGCAATCTTCGTCCCACCAGGATTTTGGGTGCAACGGAAAACGGGTTGAGGTTGTGGGTATTGTTTGTTCGGCTGCTTGTATTAAGGTATCTGTGACGTGCTTCAGAGCGTCATCGAGCGATGTTTCTTGGATGATTTGTGGATTAAATATTGCCAGTTCTCGAAATTTTTCCCAGTTACCTTTTTCTATTTTCCAGCGGGGTGGTCTGTTTGGATGGCAAGGAGGGTTTCTGGTCAGTATGGTGATTACTGGGTAGTGGTCACTGCTGTATGGGTTTTCTATTACTTGCCACTTTAATTCTGGTAGAAGGGAAGGCGTGCATATAGTTAGATCAACTGCTGAGGTTGTACGACTAGGAAAGTGAAAATACGTATGTTTGCCATTATTGAGTAGAGAAAGGTTATGATGGTCTATTATTCTTTCTATTATCCGTCCTCGTCTGTTGATATCAGTGTTTCCCCACAGTTGACTATGTCCATTCATGTCTCCCATTATACAGAAAGGTGATGGGAGTTGGGAGATTAGTTGGTCTATTTCCTCAAATGGTATATCTGGTCTTGGTGGAAGGTACACTGAACAGATGATTACCCTAAATTTCAGTGTTATTCTTACCGCTATCGCTTCTATATTGCTGTTTAAAGGTATGTGTTCGGTTGGGATATGATTATGGACTAAGATGGCTACTCCTCCATGTGTTGACCTTTCTCTTAATCTGTCTTTCCTATATATTCTATAATTTTTCCCTGAAAGCGTGTCTTGTTGACTAAGGTATGTCTCTTGTAGACAAAAGCATATTGGCGTATGTTGTGTTATTAAATACTGGACATCATCGTAATTGGCACGTAGTCCTCTACAGTTCCACTGGATGAACTGATCCATTATTTGGTTTTTCTAGAGCTTCCGGGTTGCTTCCGAAAGGGAGCATTCTTATGCTTTGTCTTACCTTTTTTAGGATAGTTTGGCCGGTCCATGTCCATATCTTCTTCTGTGAAAATTTCTAATACTGGTTCTTCCGTTGTGTTTATTTTCCCTATTTCCATCTGTTCGGTTTCTTTGGTGTTTATAAGTTTAGGTCGGTTTTCGTTGTGATGCTGATTTGTGGATATCTGTTCTGTGTGAAGAGAAATTGAGGTATTCACTGTTTTCTCCTGTTTCTGTGCCTTCAATCCAGTAAATGATTCTTTTGGCATCATGGAAATTTCGGTTTGAACTTCTACTGATTTATATTGGATTACTGCTTGTGCATATGTTGGCTTGTTTGTAGGTCGTGGCTGTATTATTCTTCTTGCTTCTTGGTACGTTGTGTTGTGTTCTGTATTTCTGAATTAGTTTCTCTTGTTTCCATTTTTCACACGTTTTTGAGTAGGCTGGGTGTTCCCCTTTACAGTTTGTACATTTCAAGATGTTGGCAGAGCAAACTGTAGTCTCGTGTTCTTTAGAATCACATTTTGCACAGGTTGCTGAGTTCCTGCATGCCATTTGTGAATGTCCAAATTTCTGACATTTGTAACAACGCAGTGGATTTGATATATATTGTCGTACTTGGCAGTTCAGATATCTTGCTTTGATTGTTGCTGGAGGTTTTGGAGTATTAAATGTTATGATAAGGGTTCTTGTTGGATTATATTTCCATCCCTTCGGATATTAATTCTCTTCACTCCTGTAACTCCTTGGCTTCTTAATTCTTCTGTGAGCTCCTCCTCTGACACATTTAAGAGGTCCCACTCTGAGATCACCCCTCTGGAAGAATTCAGTGTGTTGTGTGGTGTTACAACTACTGGCATTCTTCCAAAAATTGTTGTTGAAAGTAACTTGTGGGAGTGTTTGGGATTTTCTGTTTCCACTAGTATGTCTCCAGATCTCAGCCGTCGAACTGACTTGGGAGATCCTACTAGACCCTCTAATGTTTTCTGGATTACAAACGGAGACATACTTCCTAATGTCTGATCTCCTGTCGCATGTATGACAATAAATGTTGGTATTTTTGGTGGGTCCATATCTGTCTTGTCTCTTTGATTTTGTGTTTTCTGTTTCACTACTTGGTAGAGCTTTCTCTTGAAGCCCTACAGTACTAGTAGTTAATTTACTACTCATGTTTGCTCTTTTGGCCCTGGGAGTGTTACTTTCCTCTCCCAGGTTACCAGCCCCGCCACGTGGAGGCAAGAGCAGTGCCTCTTAGTGACCAAGCGGCTGTGTAAGTTAGATTAGTAAAAGTGAGAATAAGAGAAAAAATAAGAAAGGTGAGTTTCCTTTCTGTGTCTTCACTTACTGATTGTAAGATAAAGAGCTGCTTCACAAAAAATAATAGGATTTTAACGAGGAAATTAAAGAAACTTGTTTATTTTTAGAACACTCTATATATCACTGGGAATCGCTTAGTCACTAATAAATCGCTTGGCACCTGGGGCCCCAAGCGATAACAGGTTAGTGTGCTATGTAGGTCAATTCATACAAGAAGAAAGGTACCTTTCCTTTCTTTTTAGGAAGCTTACTTCTTCATTTAGAAGTGCAGAAATTAAGTAACTTTGCAAATAAAAACTATAAAGTTTTCTGAAAACTGCTAATTCTACAGAAGACGCTTTGATTGATCACTCGTTTGGCACTCGGGGCCTTTTACCCTCTGGTTTGGTGTTTTGTGCTGTTTTATTTTATGATTTATGTTTTATTTTATGATTGGCCTCTTAACAACCAGACAGCAGCAGTCACCTGGGTGACTTATCTTATCCATCTCCCAGAGGAAAGTTGAAGAACAAGTAAACAAAATATGGGAAAGAGGATGAAAGCTGACGCACAACGTCGCTATAGTAATGGAGTGTCTAAATTTAAAAGTCCTTATTACCGTATTGAATTACAATGTCTATCACACTGTTAAGAGTTCTCAGTGTAAATCAAATTTATCATTGCAGAAGAGAAGTATTATATTCTTGAAGGTTATCTACGCATTAGCTACATCCGATCTCGTTATGAACTCAATCTCCTGTTATCTGGAGATCGAGTTGGCTATTTTCTATCATCACTTCTCCTGTTGGCTATTTTCTATCATCACTTATAACGACGCATCTGTGCATTTTGGCATCTTCAGGCGTTATCAACAATATAATGGATCAAAATTAAACTGTCTGTTCCCCAAAGGATGGATATCGGTGCATAGTAAACTGGATAATAATGCAAAAATTATGTCCACTAATTTAGAAATTATTTTTCTGAATGTGCAATAAGGAAAAAGAATTTATACCACGATAATGCATCACAGAAATTTTTAAATTATCTATTCTAATACAATTTTTATAAGTAATTCTACTACTGTTTAAGAGGGTGTATGGTCACTTATCAAGGTTCATTATAATTTATTTATTTAACAATTTATTTTCACTCTTCACTTAACATTCCAGGGACCTCATTACGCAGAACTTTGCTCCGGAGAACAAACACAGTTACGAACATGCCGTTTGTGGCAGCTAGACTTTGTTAGAACGCATCTGACATTTCCAGGTGTCTTGTGCACAGAACTAAAGTGTTTTGTCTGACTTCAGTAAACAAGAGGCATGAACAGAACTGTCGGCAGAATAGATTCAGTAAATCGCCGCTTATCTCTAAATCCTCAACGCTCTGTGTCTTCTATCTTTGCTCGTTAACAGTTTCCTTTTCAGAATATGTGAGACTCTGCAGAGACCAGTGAATGCTCTGATGACGACGCAATAGACGAATGACGTTGTATATAATTCAGTAAAGGCTCACAGAATGCTAAAGATTTACACCCCTATTAACACGAATCGAATGACAAATTCGGAGTGCTCATTATTAATAAATTGGGATACCTCGAACAGTGAATTCTATAATAAATGAAGATCATAGAAGGAATGTGTTGTTAAATTTGAAAACTACTCCAGTAGTTACAAAAATAAGCTTTTCGTTCGTAGTTTTATATACTGTATTATCGCCTAAGAATCACTTTATATTTAAGATGCGGTCCAAACACGCACGCGCTCGAGCAGGCACACACCACCATACCCCAAACACTTAAGCAATCCTAAAAGCATTTGAGTTTCACTGGTTATCGGTGCAAACGAAATGCATGCAAAGTAAGAGCAGGTTAAAGCGAAAATAGATATCTCTTTCTATGTTATTTCTGCCTAGTGGAGATACCGGGCATGAGTCATTTGATCATTGTGCAGAATGAGTCTCGGTAAGATACTAGTGTGATCCTAGGACATTATATTAGCAATTGGCTATTGTGTATGACAGCCACACGTTTGTATCTCGCCCAAACCGTAGCTGATGCAGTGAAAAGATGGAAGAACGAAAGCGATATAGATTTTCGGAAACCTTCATGTATCAGACACCACCGTGTTGCCAGGATAATACGAGTTGATCAACTAAAGTGTACCAAATAACAAATGTGAACCCCTGGCCGTAATAGAGAACCCTACTTATAAACTGCAATGGGATCGTGGCATAATAACAGACAGGACTATCCCACACAACAGGCTAGAAAAAACCCTCATCGGCAAGAAGGAAATGGCTATCTACCTGATCGACATAGCGGTGCCCAACACCAGCAACCTCCAGAAAACCTAAGAGGAAAAGATCAAGGAAGTACACAGGCCTAAGATAGGAAATCAAACAAATGTGGCATATGGAACAAGTAATGACCCCGATCATCGCATTAATCACCGGCATGATGCCAAAGGAGAGCCTCCCAGAGAACAGTTACATGGAACTTCAGAAAGCCGTGATCCTGAACAGGATAATCAGAGAATTCTCCATCATCAGTAATAATTATAACAACAATAGTAACCGGACACGATCAACCAATCTTGAAAACGATCAAGCAAGATGTGAGCGACCAACTACTGCAGCGTCAAATGACCATTGACGCTGCAGTTATAGAGCAACACCTACAAGAAGCACCGCAATTGTACACGGCCTACATTGGCTACATCACGGCCTTCGACTCCGTGAACCATAGATGGCTGAGAGAGTGGGAGAAAATCTACAAAGTCAACCCGACACTGACATACTTCCTAGAAGCAACCATGGCAAAATGGAGGACCATCATCAAGGTCGAGAGCATCACGACCAGACCGATACAAATCAGAAGAGGAATCTTCCAGGGAGATGTCGTGAGTCCACTACAGTTCCGTTTAGCACTCAAACCCACTGTCCACCATGCTCAATAACAGCAAGTAAGGATATACGCTAAATTAACAGAGGAAGAACCGGCACACACCCTCCCTCACTTGATGTACATGGATGACATTAAACTATGGTGCAACTGAAAATCAATTCCAACAGTTACTCCTGATCACCGAAGAGTGCAGCACTAACATCAGGATGCAATTTGGCTTAGACAAATGCAAGAACTATGGATCGCATCAAGGACACTCAGCTGGACAAAACTACCAGATGAAGACTGGTGAAAAAATTGAAGGCATGACAGAGGGAGAGACAAATGTGAGACGATGGAGGCTCATCAGTTAAAACACAAAGAGATCAAGGCCCGCCTGAATGAGAAATACCATCAGAGCCTGAAAACCCTGTTAAATCAAAGCTGAATGGCGAGAATATGGTCACAGCCATAAACATTCAAGCGATCGCAGTACTGACTTACTCCTTCGGGATCACAGATTGGACCAACACCGAGCGGGAGGAGATTATGAGATCGACACCAGGATAATGAAGACCAAGAGCCGCCAAGATCACCCGAAGTCGGCCATCGAGAGGCTGACCATAATGCGTGAAGAAGGAGGGTTGTTGTTGTGCTTGGAATTTTCTGGTGCAAAGGCTACTTAGGCCATATTGCACCTATCATAGTAGTTAGTACTAATTTTATTGGCTTCTATGGGAGCAGTCAGAAACGGTTATATAAACCTATTCGTTTCAGAAAGAAAAAGAATTCTGTAAGGTTTGAATTTTCGCCTATGATATGGATAAGTGACAGTTCCTGTAAGTTTGGGAGAGAAGTGAATGAAATTAGACGGGAGTTGTTATACAAGATGCATTCCAGAAGTATGTGTTTTATTGTGAGTGGCTTGTGGCACTGTGAACACTGTGGAGGGTCGTTACCTGATAACAGGAATAGATGGGTCAAATGGGTGTGGCCTATTCGGGCTCTGGCCAGGACAACCTCTTCTTGTCTGTTTGTGCGAAAATTGGAGGCCCATAATTGCGATATATTTTTAATTTCAAGGAGTTTGTTATGAATGTGCGTTTGTGTCATTGTAGTTTCCATCGTTCCTTACATATATTTCTATATGTACTTTGTAATCCCTGAACGGGACCAGAAAATTCATTGGGGATGTGCTGGATGGATGCTTGGCAGCAGCATCTGCAATTTCGTTTCCCGGTATTCCAGTATGGCCTGGAATCCAGCAGAAGACATTTTGCCGATGATCTCGGAGACGAATCAATTCTGATCTGATTAGCTGTAGTAGCGGGTGAGTAGATGGGGAAATCTTTTGCATTGCTAATAGGGCACTTTGCGAGTCTGTGTAGATTATACTCTTTTTGATTGAGAGATGGGAAATGTTTTTCAGAGCAGGTTTTATGGCATATAATTCGGTGGTGTAACTGCTGCATTCTGTCGGAAGTGACACGGAAGTGATAGTGTCATGGAATACCACTGCTGCACCTGATCCATTCTCAGACTTTGAGCCATCAGTATATATTTTCGCAAAGTCGGGTTAACTTTGTAAATGTGCAGTGTGGAGCTGCTGGATGTTAATACCCGTTAAAGAGTGTTTCCCCCATTGGTGGAAATAATAGTCACAACCCCGCATGATGACAGACCATGGAGGAACGTGATCTGTAGGTTCTTGGTTGACTTTATTGAGTTGTATATTCCAGTTTTCTGCTAGTTCCATTAACCTAATACCTGCAGGCCTAGTTGCTTGTGGTTTGTTTCTGTAAAAGATCGTGAGTGGCGGATCATTAAATATTGACCAATTAGGATGGGTCGACGGACTTTGGATCTTGGTTGCGTAGTTCAATAAGGAGCTTCGTAGGCTTCTACATCGAGATTTTGCACTGGAGATGTTCTGAACGCACCTAGAGCTGTTCTTAGAGCTGAATGTTGAATAGGGTTGAGACGAGATAAGACACTTTCCCTAGCTGAATCAAAGACAGGTGCGCCAGAGTCCAGACGAGATCTAATTATGGATCTATATAAGTGAAGCAAGGTGTAGCGATCTGCTCCCCAGGTTGTTGCTGATAAGGCTCTGAGTATGTTCATTTTCTTTTGGCAAGCTGTCCGGAGATGTTTAATGTGTTTTTGGTAATTTAACTTACTGTCAAAAATTAAGCCAAGCAGACGAATACTATTTGCTATTGGAAAAAGATGGTTATCTAATTGGAGTTCAGGATCAGGATGCATTTTACGTATGGTACAGAAATGAATGGCAGTAGATTTCTGGCTGGATAGTCTGTAACCGTTTTGTGCCATCCAAATCTGGATCTGATTTATTGATATCTGCAATCGTCTCTCAATGTAGTTCATGTTTTGAGAGTGGCAGGAGATTGTGAGATCATCGGCATAAAGATATGAGTCCACTGTTTTCGGAATAAGTTCAGTTCAGTGATTAATTCTAATTGCGAATAGAATGGCGCTCAGAACGGACCCTTGAGGGACTCCTTCTTCCTGAACAAAGTTTTTAGAGAGAATTCCTTGGTAGCGAACTTGAAAGGATCTTTGTTCTAAGAAATATTTGATGAAATATGGCAAATTTCCTCTCAGGCTAAGAGAATGTAGATTCTTTAAAATGCCGAAACGCCATGTGGTGTCAAAGGCTTTCTCAATATCCAGACAGACCATAACGAGATGCTCCTTTTTGATGAATGCATTTCTGATGTTTGCTTCGGCTTTAATCATAAGGTCCAATGATGATCGATTTTTTCTGAAACCAAATTGATTAAGTTTTGGGACTCAAGATAAGATACCAAGTCAGACGGTGGTGAATCATTTTTTCGAGGGTTTTGCTCAGACAGCTGGTAAGTGAAATTGGTCTGTAGTTTTGAGGAACAGAATAGTCTTTGCCAGGTTTTGGGATAGCCAGAACGTAGGAATGACGCCAGGAGCTTGGGTATGTATGTTCAGTGAATATTCGATTGAGGAAGAACAGCAGTGATGACTGTGACTCTGTATTTAAATTTTTGAGCATTATATAAAATATTCCATCAGGGCCAGCAGCGCTGTTACTTGTGTTGGTAAGAGCATGCTGAAGTTCAACCATGGTAAATGGTTGATTATATTTTAGTGCACATCTGTCAGTGAAATTCAGTTTTGATTTTTCAGTTACACCTTTAATTTTTTGAAACGATTGGTCATAAGAAGTTGAGGAGGACAACTGGGAAAATACAGATCCTAGTGCATTTGCGATTTCTGCAGGAGTAGAGAGTTCCTGTCCATTCCAGTTAATTAGTGGAGTAGAAGTTGGAGGAATTTTGCCATTTAACAATTTTATCTTATTCCAGATCAGTCTGATGTCTGTATTTTTATTAACTGAGGAAGCGAATTTAATCCAAGATTTTTTTTGCTTTCCGTCTGATATAACGGGCTCTTGCTCTAAGTCGCTTATAATTAATAAGATTGGAAGTGGTTGGATGTTTGTGGAATTGATTCCAAGCTTTGTTTTTCTCTTTTTTTGCACTCTTCGTTCCACCAATAATTTAATTTTCGCCTTTTCCTGACTTGGTATTTTGGAATTGCAGCGGTTGCAGCTGTTAGAATTTGGTTTGTTATATGTTCAGTAACATGGTTGATAGAAGAGCACTGTATGATATGGTTGTCGAACGAGACAAGCGCGCTGTATTTTATCCAGTCAGCCTTTGGAAATTTCCATTTTACTGGATTGTCTGTTGGTAATGAACAGGAAGTTTGAACTTTGCATATTATTGGGAAATGATCGTTGTTGTGAGGGTCGTTAAGAGTTACCCACTGGATACTTGGATAGAGCACTGGAAAGCAAATGGAAAGTTCTATTGCAGAGGTTGATCCGGTAGGAAAATGAACATAGGTGGGAGAGCCACTATTTAACAACGTTAGAACCTGTCTATCTATTAACGTTTCAACAAGTTTTCCACGCCTGTCTAAGCTGGAAGAACCCCATAATGGGTAGTGAGCATTAAAGTCACCTAGTAGACAGAAGGGAACTGGTAGTTGCAACACAAGACCTTCGATTTCCTGAATAGAATATGGACGATTAGGTGGAAGATAAATTGAGACCAATGTAACGGTTATTCCAATTACTATGCGTGCGGAAACAGCTTCTAAAGAGGTTTGCAATGGAATGCATCTGGAAGGAACTCTTGAGTCCAACAGGATAGCTACTCCTCCATGAGCACTATTAGCGTCAGATCTATCTTGTCTGTAGATAGTATAATTTTTGACTGTAGTGGAAACTTGGGGTGTCAAGTTGGTTTCCTGTAGGCACATAGCTACAGGATTGAAGCAGTGAATTAGTTCATTGATATCGTCGATGTTGCTGCGAAAACCTCTACAATTCCACTGAATGATTTGTTCCATTATTTGGTTTTGTTCGGGGAAGATGTATCTGACTGCTTTTTATAAGTTGATTGTTTATGACGGTCCGGTTTTGGTTTTTCTTTTCGGGGAAAAGTGGGACGTCCCGATTCATTGCTATCGTCCATTTCAAGCAGTGCTTCTTGACCGATAGAATCATCTGTATCCACGCTTGTTAGACCTGATACTTTCGTCTCAGCAGAATAAGATCTTTGCAAATTTTCTGCTGCCTGACGATGCGGAAGTCTCTGGGTTGGAATTGTGAATGGCGTATTATTGCTTTGGTCTATTGAATTTGGTTTAGATGGATGCTGGAACAAGAGTACTGATCGTGCCCAGTCTGATATTGATATTTTTGGAGAGATGGATACTTCCGTCTGACATGCCACTGATTCTTGTCTGAGAGTCGTGGAAGCACAAGTGCCTTTTGGCATACTTAAGTTTATCTGTTTTTTCGCTTCTTGGTAAGAGACTTTATTTTCAATTTTATATTTTTGTATTTTTTTTCCTATCTTCCATAGTTCAGTCTTTGGAGTAGGCTGGATGTTTGCCACTACAATTAGGACACTGTGGTGTTGGAGCTTTGCATTCTGCTTGCGTATGATTCTTGCAGCTGCAGTTTGGACATATAGCATCTCCACGGCATGCTGTCTGAGAATGGCCGAACTTTTGACATTTAAAGAATCTGAGCGAATTTGGGATATATGGCCTAATGCGGCAATTCAAGTAACCTGCTTTGACAGAACCCGGTAGATTTGGAGTACTGAAAGTCAAGATTATGTTTCGCGTGGGAGTTAAGTTGCCGTCTTTTCTGATCATGATACGTTTTGCATGAGACACATTTTGATCTTTTAGCTCCTGGACAATTTCTTCCTCAGAAACATATAATAGATCCCATTCGGAGATCACTCCTTTGGAAGAATTTAGTGTGTTGTGTGGTGCAACCTGAATTGGTATTCCGCTTAAAGAAGTAAGTTGCAATAGTAATTCAGAATGTCTTGAGTACGATGTCTCTACTAGTAGATCTCCTGATTGGAGACGTTTAACCATTTTTGGTGAACCTGCAGCGTTTTCTAGGCATCTCTGGATGATGAAAGGTGAGAGCTTGCTCACAGGTTGGGATGACAAAGTCTATTATGAGGAAAGCTGGAGATTCCTGTTTCCTAGTGTCCTTTTTTTGTCTCTTTGAAAGAGACAAGTCATTGTCGGTGTCATTGTCGTGTTCATGTTGAGAGCACTTCGGCTCTAAAACGTGGAAATTCACTTATTTCCATCTTTGCTCGTTTTTGCCCCGAGGGTTGGTTTTTCCCCAGGTTACCGGCCCGCCACGTGGAGGCAGGAGCGGTGCCACCAGTGACCAAGCGGTTGTTTAAGTTAGTGGATTGGGTTAGTGATATACATAAAGAATAAGAAAAGAAAGGTGGATTGCCTTTCTGGGTTCTTACTTTTGACTTTTAAAGCACAGAACCACTTCAAGTAAATAAAATAACAGCAGCACTGGAAAATAAAGAAACTATATCACTTTGGAGATCACTCTATAATCACTGGAAGAAAATCGCTTGTCACTATCGCTTGGCACTCGGGGCTAAGAAGGAGGGATGGGATGGGATTTACTGAGCTCACTGAACAAGAGAAAAGCAATTAAGAACCTGAAAGATTACTTCCAGGAAAACACAGCATAAATCTACGAAACCATAAGAAATATAGACAGCACACAACACTCAACAAGGGAACCACTCACACACAGACCGAAGAAAAAGACAAAAAATTGGCGAAGACACTCCATGGCAGACACTAAAATTGTCTCCACCAAGAAAGATTACATAAAGAAGATGGCTTCCAACGCTTGGCTAACGAAGGAAAGACTCCTCCCCGAGACCGAAGGATTCATTTTCGCCATCCAAGATCAGGTAATCAACAATAGGAACTACCATCGCCATGGAACCTGGAGTAATAGATTACATGTCGACGATGCCATCTGGCAAAAAAAAAAAAACAATCCAGCATCACTGCAGGATGATCACTCAGACAGAGTACACTCACGACCAAGTAGTTAGGATAATACATCAAAAGCTAGCGCAAAAATGTCAGCGGATCAAATAAAGTTTACTATTTTACAAGTGCGAGTCTCAGTTCGTACTTGTAATACAGTAAACAAGAGACCTCTACTCACAGACTATACTGGGACCGTGCCATCATAACGGGCAAGAAGATCCACCTAAGTTTTCTTGACATCACCTATCACCTTCTTTGACCAGAAGGAAATGGCTCCCTACCTGATCGACATAATGGTGCTCAACAACAGCAACCTCCATAAAATATATAAGGAAATGATCAGTACAGTACTCAATCCTAAGACAGGAGTCAAATCTAAGTAGCATATGAAACAAATAATTACTATGCCGATTACCTTATCTACAACTGGCATGGTGCTAAACAGCGTCCATAAGAAGCTAGTCGCAATAGGCTTCCCAGAGAACATTTACATAGAATTCCAGAAAGTCGGAATCCAGAACACCTGTAGAATAGCAAGAGAGTTCCTCGACCAACAGTAGTAGTAACAATAATAATAGTAACCAGACACAACCAGCCACCCCATGCACTTCGTACGAGTTCCCGTCACGGTACAGAATAAAATGCCATAAGGAGAAAAAGTTAGAAGCAGAAGAGAAACACTAGCAAATATGAACTTCAAAACTTAATACTGTATTATGTCTAATTTTCAAATAAATAATATGAAAAGACAAGGAATGCAATTTTGGGACCAAGATATGGGAGCCCTATACGACAATTCACAAGTTAAGGACTTGAAATGAAAACTTCATGATACGGTTATTTAAAAGCCATTTTTTAAATTAAATTCGAAGACGGAAAGTCGTCGAAAGAAATTCCCTCAAAAGAGTTTTCACGATATTTTTAGGCCAGAATAAACAATAAAATGCACTGGATCAGGCACTCGTCTCGCAAGATGGCAACAGTTGTTTTTCATAAATTGCCGACTCTCATTTTAGTAAGTAGCTGAAATACGAAACAGCGCCAAGCAACAGTGCAATAAACGATCGCTCGGAACTACTCAAACTTCGAAACAATCTTCTTTGACCTATAGGGCAAGCTTCTTTTGTGTGTATGTGTTATTTTTGGGTGTTCGATTGCAAGTGTGAAGCGCAATGCTATAAACAACCGAAGTTGTGGCCTCCAACACGAAATGAGAGCAACGATACTAGTTTCTGGTTTATATTAGATAGCACCAGCTAAAAGAGAGAGAGAGAGAGAGAGAGAGAGAGAGAGAGAGAGAGAGAGAGAGAGAATACTACACTTCTCTCATCCCTATCCACCAATTATTTGATTATTTCTTCCTCAAATTCATTCAAACCATCCACTTCCACAATAACAAATGGATGTCTGTTCCAACAATCAACCTCCCCCTAGTTGAAGGCAAACTTCCACACATCTATCCTGCAAAGATCCTTCCTCAACTTAAATTTATGTCCCTTAATTTGTGTAGTCCCAGCACGAGGAAGAATGCCATTCACATTCAGCTTACTCAAACCATTCAAGGCCTTAAGACCCTCAATAAGATCACCCTGCAGGTGCCTAGTATCCAGAAGCTGCAATTTGTAGAACTAAAGCCTTTCTAGGTAAGATCACCCATTTGTTCCCTTCACCAATGAGGTTGTCCTTCGCACCCGTTCCAGCAGAGCTACATCCTTCCTAATGTGAAGCCTCCAGACCTGTAAACAAAACTCAAGATGAATCCTTGTACAAAGGGATAATCACCTCCTCATCCCTGCTAGCTGAAGTTTCTGTATATCATTGACATCTTGCAATATAAATATCGCAAGCGAGTCGATTACAAAATTCGGTATACCTTCGGGTAAAATAAAATAACTAGTTTGCATATGTATTATAAAAATGTGTAATAATATTACCAATCTAACATTTATAACACGCATTTTCAAATAGTTATGAACAGAGTCGACCTTTGAAAAACATTTTATAAAATTGAATAAACATAAAACAGTACTTTAAATCTTACCTCGGGTTAAGGTGGTCGTTATTAAATATTTAAAAGATCACTGCACTAAGCTGCCATTCTTTTTTTTTTTAACAGAGGAACAGAAAAACAAAATGTAATGCTTCTTTAAAGATCTTCAGAACTGCAGTTCATATAGTGCGTTCTAAGAAACAAATGGATATCTTTCGCACAAAAGAAACCATACATAAGAAGGAAATCAAAGCAGTTCTGAATACAATTATGCAAACCACGTATCAAGGCGGACAGCACGTCCGAAATGCGTTTCATCAAATTCCTCATATCCGAATACGAGCTGTTTACCAACGCTTCTGTTCAGGCTATTTCAATTCCCCTGTAGTATTCACCGTCGTGAATTTTGAATTTCAATATGCTGCCCGATTTTTATCAGGTGTGCACTTTAATTCTCGCTTGGCGAGTCGAGATCTCAAGAGAAGCACAAAGCGAAATAGTCCGTCTTCTGTTTTTAAGCGAAGTTATCATATTTCAAAAGGTATGGGGAAGCTGATGCGTTCGAAACAGAGGCAGAAATGTAATCCTCGAGCGCGGTCATCTGTGCGCCCTCAAATGATTACAGTTTTCAAAAATTTCAATTAAAACCATTTCTAAAGCGAATGGATTTAAAATCGTTTCTTAGTTTTTCTTGCTGAATGTCTCAAATCATCAACAACGTCTGAGCAGAGCATGAGCGTGTAAAAATAGATGAATCGTACAGGGCATTATTTGTTTAATAAGTGATCTTAGGTTTATCTTTACTAAGTGCAGAGAGATATAAATAAAATTTTAGAAAAAGGATTTAAACTCCCTAAGCTTATATTTTATAAAACTAAGAAACGTGAACGCAGGTTAATTCAAAATTAAAATAGCTTCACCAATGAGGCTCTTTCAATTTCAAAACATTTTACACTTTTTCAAAAATGGCGGTATGTATGAAAATTAAACTTGACGCGCACACATAGCAACCTTTTAAAATATATCAGGTACACAAGAAAAATAACTGATTCTTTCAGATATTCAAATACTCATGCGAGATAATCTCTCAGATTACAGAGATTCTCATTATTGTATAATGAGAATGACATTCTTGCATTTCCCCCGTATTCGTCCCGCTTGTTGCTATCTCAAGAGTTCTAAAGTCTACCTATAGTGACTCTTCCCTACTGAACAAAATGACACATCACTTAACTTTGCTCGAGAAGTATTAAAGAACTGTAGTTACTGACTCGTTAAACTGCATTTTGTAAACTTTTCATACAAGGCGCAATAATGTCTGACTTGGACTTGGAATACAATGACAGGGAGCGTGCTGATCCCTCAGCTCGGGTTAGATGTGGTTTCACGGCTCGCGACCTTGACAATTCACAAGGATACGAAATCCCAGACAGCTAAATGAAAAAGCAAACGGTTAAACCTGCTCAAGCATAAAGCACAAGAAGAAAAAAATTGACGTAATTCTTATACAGGAACCTTATACACCTTATAATGGCAATATAATTGGATACCCCTCCTACTACAGAATAATCCAGTGCACAGCTGAAACTCCGTGGGCTGCAATAGCAGTCAAAAATACTGAAATAACCGTTACTAAGATAACATCCCTCTGCATTTCTATCAGTGCCTTTGCCGAACTTTCCACAGCCTTGGGATACCTGCATGTGCTTCAGTCTATTCTTGGCCGGGTGCCGACATCGACATTGTAACAAATCTTCTTCAAACAGCTCTGGATACTCTCCCTGGCGCTAAAATTCTTGTCGCTATGGACGCTAACTGTCGTTCTCAACTTTGGCACAGTACCACACCTGACCGGACTGGGACACGTAGTGGCAAAGACCTCGGAAATTTCATCACAGCAGTAAACCTTCAGGTACTCAATCGGCCCGGAAATCTCCCTACCTTTAGCTCCACATTTTGGGAGAGTACAATAGACATCACTCTGGCCACCGCTTCAATTGCCCCAAAATTTACCAAATGGAAAGTTCAGGAATCCTGGACATCGTCCGACCATCGAGCCATTATCTTCTCGCTTGGTCGGACTGTTGACAGAGCTTCACATATGCAGCAGGATATTGTTCGCTTTTGCACGAAGAAAGCTAACTGGACTCTCTTTCAAGAAGCCTTCAACAGAAAACTATCTGAAGATACTCCTGTTATCACTCAGGATCCACCTGAACAATGCATGCAACACTAACCAAAATAATTCAAGAAGCGTGCACTGAATCCATCCCTAAAAGGAAGCCTTTTAGGAACGCAGAGCTGGATAATCTCAGAAAGGCTGCCTACCGTTCCAGAAAGGAATTCCAAAGAGCTCGAACCACACTACCCCAGACAGAAGTGGATACAGCCAGGGAAGTTTATAGAGTCTATAGAAATACATATACTGAGACAATACGAAAAAGCCTCTTGGAAACAATTTGTCACTACTGCAGGAAATAATAACCCCTGGGGACTCATGTACCACATTGTCATGAACAAACCTCCGAAAGGGGAAACTTTGAATGCAACTACAAAATCTGATGGAACTACTCCCATGACTTGGGAAGACTCCGTTGAGAAGCTTTCAAACATGTTCTTTGCCAATCACAGTAACCCTCTGACATTCGACCAAAACGAAATTATCACTATGAATAATGATTACTCCTCAGACAACGTTGAAGAACCATTCACAATGGATGAACTACAAGCCGCACTCCACAAGACTAAGGAAGGAAAGACTCCAGGCCATGACCTACTGGAGGTAGATATCATTAAAATATTTGCAGAGTTCTACCCTCTGCGGTTGCTCACCACCTTCAAACGGTGCCTCGAGTATGGCGAGTTCCCTTCAACCTGGAAGAATGCTCACCTTAAGTTAATCTTGAGAAGCGCAGACAAACCACCAGAAAACCGGAAATCATACCGTCCGATAGCGCTCCTCCCCGTGCTAGCTATATTATTGAAGAGACTGCTACTTTAGACTCAACAGCCACTACATAGCTGCAAACCTTCAATGACCCAAAGCAGATTCAAGCAGGGACCCAGCACAGGTCACCACCTGATCTCTACAGCTACAACCACAGATTTCTAGTACACTATGGCAATAACCGTTGACTTTGATGGAGCATTCGATAGGATATGGTGGCCCAGCATCCTTAGAAGGCTCGATCAGATCAACATCCCAACCAGCTTATATAAAATCATACAATCATACCTAACCTACAGAAAGATTACTGTTGCTGCAAAGTTTCAGCGCTCCACCAGGCAAGTTTCATAGGGCTGCCCTCAGGGCTCTGTCCTGGGACCATTCTTCTGGTCCATTGTCCTGGACGAGTTCCTGGGGGATGGACCTCGAGCATGCCCCCTCTATGGCATTTGCTAATGACCTCATCCTGATGGTTCATGCTGAGACTAGGGCACAGATGGAATCCAGATGCAAAAAATACCTAAAGCCTCCTCCCTAGTTTGCTCCAGGTCTCCAAGTCATCTTCCTGCATACAGGGCATGGCCCATTTAGACATAAATTAACCGCGCTTGGAATTGAAGGAAACCCATTCTGTGTCTGTGGCCATGAAGAAAATTGGGAACGTGTCATGTACATCTGTCCACAGTATGACGGCTACCGGACTAGACTATTCACGAATATATCAGAAAATCCCCGAAATTCTGAGCATCTTTTTCTCAAGGAAGAAAACTTTTATATAGCCCTCACTGAATTCGGTCAAGATGTATTCCAGAGAAGGCGATCTACCCACTTGAGGCACACATTACCAATTCCAGGACAGCCCAACTGATGACACTCCTAACTTTTCGCACTTTTTTTTTTTTTTTGCACCTGAATACCTTTGGTTTGGTCGGGTGCAGCTGAAATCTAGCTTGCTAGATGTGTGGACAACGTGGCGCTCTCCTTTGACCTTCCTTGTTCTGCAAACTGTCTTCTTCCCTGGCAATGGGTGGGCTCTCAATGCCAGGGGTGATTCTCACTTCTCCTCCTTACCTCTTTCCTCAGCTGGAGGATATCTTCCTTCCCATCATTTCAGATTTCTCCTCGTTGTTCCCACTTTGATTCCACTTCTTGTACTATCTTCCCCACGCAATCTCACCTTTTTTTTTTATTTATTATCATTTTTATTTTATTTTATTTATTTATTTAATTACTTTTTTTATTATTTTATTTATTTATTTATTTTTTATTTTTTTTGTTCTCCGTCAGGAAGCTCAGGCTACCCCTGACGGGGAGCAGCCAGAGTACTGTGGAAGTCTGGCTCACCTCCTAGTGGTGGTGGTGGCGGGCAACGTGGAGTCCCACTAGGGGCCCTGCGGCTAAGACGTCAGAACATTACAACAGAACCCAACACAAAACTCTTCACAAACAACACTACACTTTTTCTGACTTTTACAGAGTTCAGTACACATCACAAGAGTACTGATGGCGCAGATGTGGGAAACCACAGGTGACGCCTTACCCAAACACTATGCCCCTCAAGCTCAACACCTACCTGATAGACATAGCAACAGTATATATTCCACCAGGCCCAAACAGGGATAATGTGTAACATTATCACTGTTCATATTACACCAGGCAGTATATATTCCACTAGGCCTAAACAGTGATAATCATGATAAAGTGAAGATGTAATCCATTGGTTAGTGAATCACCTCCACGCCTCTGCTAAGCACATTGTCTGTGGAGATTTCAATCTTCCACCTACTCTCACACATCTTAGTACGACACTCGTTAGCAGTATGGAATCACTGGGTATCAGCCTTCTCAACTGCCACCCCACGAGAGGATCCAATCTCTTAGATTTGGTATTCTCCTCAGCGCCATGCGACCTCGAAGACAGCCCTCACAATCTCTTTCAACCCGTTCACAAACCCATTGCCGCACTTACCCGCACCTAACTTCGATATCCAAGGCCCTAAAAAGAAAAATGAAATAACATCCCCCAAATTCATTGATCCACAACGATGTCTCGAAGCGGCATCCTCCATCCCTTGGGAAACTCTCAATAATTGCGATCTCCAGCTGGCTGTGGACCTCATGACCAGGTGGATCCGAACCATTGCCAGCTACGGTGCGACAAAGACTGTCTGCTTCACTGCCCGTTCAAAACCTTTGTGGACACCTGTATTGTTGTTGTTGTTGGTATTTGGCTTAACAACACAAGGGCTATGAGGCCAAATTGTGTCTGCTCAGTTTATTCAGTCAAAATATACCGGTGTAGATGTTAAATTAAATACTCCAGTAAAGGCCAATACATTTTGAAAAGATCATAATTCTTCTATGTTTGCATAATTCCCAAGGATATGAGTTAAATCATGTGAGATGTTTAGCCTAGAGAGCGACTGAAAAGTATTTGAACGTACGGTTGAATAAACGGGGCAATCAAACAGAAAATGCCTAACAGTAAGTTGATTGTCACAGGATGAACACTGTCTTCTCCCAGTAGCAGGAACAAATGGTTATGATGAGTGTGTCCAATTCTGAGTCTTGCCAGTATTACTTCCTCTCGTCTGTTTCGTCGAAAGCCTGAGTGCCACAGATTTGGTTCTTGCTTTATCTGGTATAGTTTATTGTTGGTGTTAATTTTCCAGGTCCGTGACCAGTTGTCGTAACTTGCTTTACGAATAACAGGCTTATAATCAGTGTAAGGAACTTGAGGATGTTCTAGACAGCTGGTTGAGGATGTTTTTCTGCGAGGTCCGCACTTTCATTTCCCGGAATGCCAGAATGGCCAGGGATCCAGAAGAAACTGATTGGACACGCTGCAGGAAAATAGTTGAGAATGAATGTGTTTAAGGTAAATAAATAAAAATAAAATTTTCTGTTTATACTCCGGGACGACCAAACAGTCAGAGGAGTTCGCATGATAGATTGAATACAAGGTAGGATGAGAAATTCTTCCTTATGGCAGACACAGCACTGAGAGAGTCGATGTAAATTATGGCAGGTGAGATAGAAATTTTACTAAGTGCTAATTTGATGGCATATAATTCGGCTGTGAAAACGCTGCAGGCTAATGGTAGTGAGGCTGTAACTGTATGAGAAAAAAAAACTGAAGCAGCACCAACCGTACTGGCTGTTTTGGATCCGTCAGTATAGATTTTACAGGCACGGGAGTTCAGAGTAGTGTGAGCTAAGTGCAACTGCCTGATATTAAAGGAAGGTACAGTATTATTTCCCCACTCCAGAAAATGTGTATCATGCGAAGCAGAAACGAATGTCCCAGGAGGAACACGTGCAGTTTTGTCCTGAAAAATATCGCTTAAATTGATATTCCAACTCTGAGAAAGCTCTTTTATTCTAAGTGAAGCAGGTCTGTTTTCATTTGGCTTGCTGTCATATAACAAATCCCACCGAGTATTATAAAGATACTCCCAACTGGGGTGAGATGGAAGACTCTGGATCTTAGCAGCATAGTGGAGCAGTAATGATTTCCTACGAAGATGTAATGGAGGATCATGTGCTTCGATATAGAGACTCTGGATTGGAGAAGTCCTAAAAGCGCCCAACGCAGTCCTGAGAGCACTGTGCTGGACAATATTTAGACGTCGTAAAGTAGTGCTCCTGGCAGAGTCATACACCGGACAACAATAATCTAGCCGTGACCGGATTAAAGTTCTATAAAGGTGCAATAGTGTATACCGATCAGCGCCCCATGACATAGCCGAGACTGATCGCAGTATATTCAGATGCTTTAGACATGTATTCCTTAAATAAGAGATGTGAGCTTGGAAGTTCAGCTTGCTATCTAATATCAATCCATGAAATTTATCGATACTTACAAGCGGGATTGGAATATTATTTATTGTAGTTCCGGATCAGGATGGAGAGCTCACTTCTTGCAAAAGAAGCGAGTGACAGAGCACTTCTTTTCTAATAGTCTGTAGCCATTCCGTGAAGTTCAGGATTGTATTTTGGTAATGGCAAGTTGGAGCTGTCGTTCAATGGTATTCATACTTTGAGACTAACAGGAAATGGAAAGGTTATCTGCGTACATGTAAGTTTCAACAGTTTTTGGGATATCTCGTGTTATGTTGTTAACCCAAAAGAAGAAACCCTAAGGACTTCAGACCGATCTCGGGGGGCTGCACTCTATTAAAAGTGTTTGAGAAAACTATCTTATCAGCAACTGATCCAACAATGCTTCTCTCATAGACCCAAACACCTGCATAGGGTGATCCCCAAAAGATCTACATATACAAACTTACTAGACACCCTGTTTAAAATTCAAACTGCTCTCAACAGTAAATCTCAGCTGGACGTCATCTTCCTTGATATTTCATCTTCTTATGATAAGCCCTCAATTCCCGCTCTCATCTACATTCTGGAAAAATACTTTGGCATTACAGGAAGCCTGTGAACAGCCATCAACCTCATCCTTACGCCAAGACAACTCATCATCAGTCATAAATCCTTTAAACAGGAGCGCGTTATAACGTGGGGAGTACCGCAGAGGGGTGTCCTGTTCGGTTTGTGGTTCGCCGCGGCCCTTGAACCTTTTCTCGCAAGGTACTCTGATTTCGCATCATATGCAGATGACCTCAAATTATATATAAAATAAAATGACCCTGAACAAACCCACCTGATAAATCAGCGAGCCGCCGTCCTGATCAACAGCCTTGTAACCTATCTACTGCAGATAGGTCTGGAGCTAAACATATCTAAATCAGCCCAAATCAAATTTACAAAAAAGAGAATCAAAAATGACATCACAGCCTATCACAACGGAGTGCAGATAAGGAAATTGAAATCACACACCGACCTCGGCTTGACTTGGGACGAGGGCCTCACTTTTCAAAACCATTTTTCGACCATGAAAACAGTCTTTCGGCGATGTGGGCAATTCGACAAGAGCTTACGGGGTTACTCCACGTCGATGTAGTCGGTGGATACGTCCATCGGTGCCTATAACCAATCGCACTATATGCATCAGCAATCTGGTCTTCTGCACCGACCTCGTACATAAACAGATTCCTGGCAGTCGAGTACTGGGTAATGCGATGAATGAACAGAGTCACGGGCAGCACATTCACCATCTCCAGGGCTGTTTTATATGCCAACTTAAATATCACTCCCTGTAGAGTTCACATTGCGTCCAGGAATATTCTTCTTCTGTCTCAGATGCTAACTGGTGTGATTGACGCCCCCAGTCTTCACGGAGTTATCGCTACTCCACGTGCTGGACGCAGTAATGACAATCCCTACTTACCGTTGCATTCTACACTATCCAGCCTGTGCTGTCTAAAGAACTTCTTTCCGAACAACGCAGTCCCCCGTTTCAATACATTGGCAATAGATCCTGTGAAATACTGTGAAGGCAAGCAGTTTGTTTGTTTTAGAGTTTTATGGCGCATTAGCTAAGGCTATAATGCGCCAAGTCAAAAAGATGTAGAATATAAAACTATAAAATTAACATTGTTTGTATATTACTGTAAAAGAATATACGAAATAAAGCGATAAAAATATTCTAGATAGAATTATTTAGATTAATAAGTTGTAAAAACTTAAAAATAGCTGACACGTTGTCATTGTCCAATAAAACTGTTTGAGTATAAGGTTCGGACAGATGGCTAAAACATAAACGGCGGTCATTATAAAAGGACGGACATTCAATTAAAATATGACGGATTGTTAAAATGGTGTCACAATTTCTACACATAGGACGTAGAGCGGATTGGGGCCTAAAGAATAAAGCTCTATCATTAATATATAAGGCAGTATATGTCCCGATTGTGTGCTATGGATCCTCCATCTGGTGTGAAAAGGCAATCCTGGAAAGGAACAAGCGCAAGCTTGATTCCATTCAAAGATTTATGTTATTATCCGTTACCAGGGCGTGCTGCACTGTCAGCACCCCTGCATTACAAGTCATTGCAGGATACTTACCTCTCTATCTGGAGATAGTCAAGAGGAGTCTCTTCCAGCGCCTGAAGAAGGGAATCCGAATGCAAATGAATCAATTAAACCTGCAATTGAACCATGCAAATGACCCTAAGAAGGAAGGAGGAAAAATTGCAGACCACCTACAAAACCTCTGGCAACAAACATGGGACACAACGCCTAAAGGAGCAATCACCAAAAGGTTTATTCCCTCAATTAGTCGTACTTCCCCAAAGCCTCCTCCCTGGTACTCGCCTGGATTGTAAGTCACCTTCCTGCTTACAGGCCATGGACCGTTCCAGCAAAAACTAACGTACATGGGAATAGAAAATAACCCATATTGCCACTGTGGTGAAGAGGAGTCCTGGGAACACCTTATGTACGAGTGTCTCACTTACGACAACGCCAGACTTCAATTTCTCACAGATATTCAAGGAAACCCCCGCAATCAAGAGTCAACTTTACTTCAAGAAGAGGCCACATACCTAGCCTTAACACGCTACGCCCAGGTTTTCAATTGTAGCAGAGCAAGACTTGCGGAACTCAGGGTAGAACAGAATAACGTGCCACCCCTGCGATCACCTACTTGGATAGAATAATGCAATTTACCCTGGGTGCAGGATACTCACAGGAGCACCTACTCCTGTAATTTTCAACTCCCTTCTCCATCCTCTTCCTTAGAGTGGACTGCCTTCCCCCTTTGGTCCACTCCAACTACTGTTCCCCACATTTGACCTCTTCTTCTTCTCTTACTCCCCCCATATGCTCTCTTATCTTTTCATTTTATTTTCAGCCTCAACTTTTTTTTACTCTTCATTTTTTATTACTTTTATTTTATTTTTTATTTTATTTATTTTTTTTATTATTATTTTTTTATTGCTTCTGTCAGGAAGCTCAGGCAACCCTGGCAGAGGCAGCCAGAGTATAATGGGCAGCCTGGCTCACCTCCCAGTGGTTGAGGCGGGCAACGTGGAGTCCCAGAAGGGGCCCCGCGGCCAAGTAGCCAGACAACAACAGAACAAAGTACAATACTACATTAACCAGACATTACACTTTTTTTCTGGCTGTGCACTAGTTCTGCATTTCATCACAGAGTACATATGGTGCAGATGTGGGAAACCACCGGAGGCGCCTGAACCTAAATACTATGCCACTATGCCCTCAGCAGATAACAATGTGTCAAGTGACAATGTCCTATGCGGAGTCGAGATAGAACAACTTCCTCTTTTCGGTTCCTGCGCAGACTAGACTGCGCAATGTTCAATTACAAGTTTAATCTCATAATTTGTTTGTAGTCTGTCCATGCCATGAGTGTTGCCATTGGGATACCAGTTTCTTTCGAATTACTTGCCTGTAGTCTGTATAGGGAACTAACAGGCGCGAGTTAAAGAGGTTCGCTGATTTGGCTGCAGTGTCTACCAAATCATTTCCTGCGATCCCAATGTGGCCTGGGATCCAGCAGAAACGAAAATAAAATTCGAATTGTGCAAGGAAGTGCAGCTTCTGCTGTATCCGGGTCAGGCCAGGTTGAGGGTTTCACCGATTTCCTTACCTCCTGGTATGATATATTTAGCTCTGCCTTCAGCCGTTGAATTTCTTTTTCTTCTTTCCACCTCTGGCATGCTCGTGAGTAAGCTGGGTGTTCTCCCTCGCAGTTAATGCAGATGGGTTGGACGAACTGGACAGTTGATGTAGTCAGCTTTAATCTCATCAGGAGGTTTAGGCGAGTTAAAAGTCAGGATAATGCTCCTGGTTTTAACAAGTTTCCCATCCCTACGCGCATTTAATACTTTATTTAATACTTTAATACTAGTAGGTGGTAGATGACTAGTAGGTGGTAGATGACTTTCATCAACCGGTGAAATACCACCACTTTGCTTATTGGAGGCTTGAAGTGGTGAAACCCATGTTTAGTCTCTAGAGCAAAGTTTCCAGCACCCTCCTCCCCCCCCCCCATACTTCTCCTTCAACCCATGCATGGTACTAAGTACTATAGGTTTTGATACCTTTCGTGTTTGGGGTTTTCATTAAAAAAAAAAGGAAAGAACCACATCAACAGCACCACTACAAGTATTACTAGGCTGTATCCCTCCCCCCTTAACCTCCAAGCCGACTTCACAGGGCTTTCTCATACTATCAGAAAAAAACAAAACGATGAATTCCTCTGGAAAAAAAAAAAAAAAAAAACTCTTTTTGATGCAGATACAAAACAAGAACTCCGGCGTACTTGACAGGAACTTGTCTCCCCCTGGAAAATCCGTTTGGTTGTTCTTAATGGTGGTGGTATTGGGTTTAACGACACAAGGACTACTAAAGTCAAATTGTGTCTGTTCATCTTTTATTCACAAGAAGCATATAGCTAGAGATGTTAAATTATAGGCTTCTATAGAAGCCAATATATTTTAGATACAACAAAAGTAATTTCAATATTTGCTTCATTTCCTAAGAAATTAAGTAAAGCACAATCGACCAGAAAATGACGTACCGTAATTGCGTCTGACAGGATGAGCACTGAGGTGGGGTTTCTCCTAATAATAGGAAAATATGAGTATGATGAGTGTATCCAATTCTGAGTCTTGCCAGTACCACTTCCTCTCGTCTGTTTCTTCGGAAGCCAGAGAGCCACAGCTTTGGGTATCCTTTTTATCTGGTAAAGTTTATTGTTGTTGTTACTTTTCAAGATCTGTGCTAATTTCTCGTAGCACGCTGTGCGTATGACAGACTTATAAATTTCGTTTGGATGATTCCATTAAAGACAAGTACTACCAAGCTTTTTCTACCTAGTGTCTCCGTACGACAAGTGACGATAATAGGTGTTCTCCTGATATGAATTTTAGAAGTTGCTGTGCATGTTTTGGGCTTACAGATTCAACTGAAATGTCCCCAGAAAATGAAACGGCCTTCTGACGTAGTTTGGAGATCCTGCCAACCCTTCTTATCTTTTCTGGTTAAGAAGGATGACATTTTCTCAATTGTCTGCTCTCCGGTGGAATGGAGAATGAGGAACAGCGGTGTCACTGATGGTGGCCTATCCTCAATTCTGCGTTGTTTGTACTTTTGTTATCTAGGTGGTCAGATCGGTTAGATAGGGGGCATTATTGGGGCCCCCAGAAGAAAAGAACGATTTAGATTACTCACAGGTGTAAAATAAAAAATTTCTGAAGACCAAAGTAACACAGCGCCCACTCGTAGATTAGAAGGTACTGCGTAGACGAATGGGATGGCAAGTTCGCTTAGGAGTTTTATATCCACATTTCCAGTAAGCCCTGCCCCAGGACCAAAGGGAAGGAGACTTATTGAAATGCAGTTGACCTAGCAGTAAAATCCACCAGCCGATTAATCCAGTTGGGCAGGTCCGTGACCTCCCATCTTGTCTAAGCAGGGACCAAGAGGTATATTAAGGCTGAGCCTCTCACCTGCCGTGATTCCCTTTTCCGTGTCTCCAAGGATCCCGGCTCCACACGCTGAATTCCAATGATATAACCCTGGAACCAAGGCATGGGCGTTGGATCCCAGTGATGTTGCTGGGAGTCCAGATTATCATCACTGGGAGGTCCGCTCACCACAAAATGTTAAAACTCACTTTTTAACAAGCAGGTGTGTTGAGGTTATCTTTGATCCTTCAATGCAAAGAAAAAAGTAAACATTCTCAGTATTCCCCGTGGGCATCAATAGTCCCAAAACCTATCATTTTAGTTTACCAAATGCGTGTAATTTTACATATTTATCAAATCCTTGCATTACGGATGTAGAGGATATTATTTCAAGGCAAGGGACAAAGGACACTGCAAGCTCAGATAACTTTGGCGTTAAGTTTATTATAAAATAAATTTCCATTTGTACTCTAAGGCCAGGGACCATAGGGCATTGCAGTCAATACCATCAAGATAGCCATCACCAACTGTGCAGTATTTTTATTTACCTCATTTTGCGACAGCACATGCTCTCAATCTTGCTAGTGAGGAACTACTGTCGGCTTTCATTATCCCAGGAGTATGGACAACTGTTAAGTAATATAAATAATAGATGGCATTACCTTATATTCCCAGGAAGACAGTAATGATGTCGAAGAAATGAAATTTAAAGCAATTTAAAACATGCCAGCAGGCACGTGGTTTAGAATGGAACAAAAGTAGTTGAAACATGCAATAATTGTCAAAAATTTAATTCGACTTTCTTTATTAAGCCTTCAGCAAGTATTCCCCCCAAAATTATCGAATTTAGAACCCAGTTAAAAGGAATGCTGTCTCGTAACTTCACTACTCATATACTTCCAAACCACTCGGTAACTTGACTGATTAAAATTTGATGACTACCAATATTATTTCATAACCTAGCGTGAGACATGAAACAATGCGTCTTGCTTAAAAAAAAAAAAAAAAAAAAAATGGAGGCACAAACAACAAAATGAACAGTATAGACTTTAGATTGTCATTTAAAACAATTTAAGACTGGCTAAAAGAGCTTAATGTCATTTTAAATAATCTTTGTTTTCATTGAAAGGAAAATAAACTTGAGTTTAAGTTGTTTCATGGTAGAATTTCTCCAGTATCACGGGAAGATTAGAAAATAATAGCAAGTATAAAAAGCAGAAAGAACCACAGTTCATATTACCCTAATTTTTTTAAAGGAAACCTGGAACATTGTTTTAGTTAATATGCATGCATAATCAGAATTACAGTTAAGCTATTTCATAAATTTGTAATCAAAAGCAAAATGTGTGAGTTATGTGGTAACGTTCGCGCTAGTATTTATTATTAACAACAGCTGCAATGAACCATATGGCCCACATATTAAGGAACAAATCATGTTATTAATTCTCTTGCGTTTCTGTTCTTCCGCTCTTAGTGGGAGAATAAAAAGAGGCCAAACATAAAACGAGATAGCAAAAAAATGGAAAAATAACAATTTGCCATGGAATGCCGGTTACAGAAAAGGGATATAGAGAGCTGAAAAACATGGTTAATAGGGCAGATATAAATCAATACAAAGGCCCAAAATAAAAAGTAGATCAATTTATTATGGTTAATGAAATTTATTTTACGAATCTGATCAAATTAAGGTGATCTAGGTTTTAGAAAATCCGTTTAAAGAAATGATTTTAAGAATGCTTAATTTCAAGAAGCAAAACCAGTTTTCTTTCATCCGTAGTTAATTTTGGCTCGATGCCCATTTCTACTTCAATTAACATCTCATTCGCTAAAAATGGTTGGCTTCTATTAATAAGAAAATAGCTAGAAATGAAATAAACCACTCCCCTTTAGTAAACATAGTAGATCTTGCCAAATTTTCAACTTTTAATCAAACTCGCAAGCGTCATGACTGGTATCTACTATACAGGATCCCTTTTGCTTTGCACTTCACCTTCTAATCAGTCGGGATCAGTAGTTTTCAGGATTTAGGTCTTGATTTTAACAAAAAAAAATTATGATTCAGATTGTTTCTCGACGTTGGTAGCAGGTGGTACACAGAAGAAGCCGCTGCAGATAGATGAATGAAAATGTTCCAGAATCCCTCGTCTATAGTATTCACGTTTACTGTTCTACAAGTTAAGAATTCCCAAATTGATCACAAAATTTCCCTCAGCAGGGCACATCGCATATTGGAGAACCCTCGCTCTTTAACAACCATTGCCGTAGGTGCCCCCACTATTCGCTCAACCAGCAATGGAGCTTCTTGTTGTTGTTGTCTTAGGGTTTTGGAGCATCAGCGACTAAGGCTATATTGTTTTTCTACAATAAATCCAGGAAATATTTGTTTTGCTAAAATAAATCCAGGAAGGGCGACGGAAAGTGAGAATTAGCATTAATGCCAAAGTATTAAGTTAACTATAGTAAGTATTAAAATTGGATATTTAGTTTTAATGTAAATAAGGTTAAAGTTTAAAGAACACTGGATTTGGGAATGGACAGTTTTAGGCGTGGGAATTAAAACAGCGGCTGAAGTTAACAAGTAATTTACATAATACAAGAGAACAAACTGGGCCAGCAAGACTAGGTAGAGGGTGCCATTTGAGAACGGGCGTGAAAGGGTTGATGAGAGCAAGAACAATAGCACCATGAAACGGGATTAGGAAGCATCTCTTTTGATCTTAGCCACCGTCAGGAAGTAAACAGGAAATGAGTGGACGTCCAGTGTTCGCATCAAGAAGAAATGGCGTCAGGGTGACTGATAAATTTGGAAAGCTCGATATATTTAGTAGAGATTTGAACACGAAAATGAGTGTTTTGGAGGTGACCGGCAACATACTGTGAAAGGGCCATATTGCCGTGAAAAAAAAAAAAAGAAATTTCTAGAGAAAGTTTGGTTTGTGTGCTAGGGAGACAGCTGTGGCGAGTTGTTTTAACAAATAGTAAGGAATTAAAAATTAAACAGTATGGGGATTGGTTGGAGTCCTTGGGGGGAGGCATTCCAAACTTGAGGGAAAGAGTAAAGTTCGGGGGAGGAGTAATTTGAGATGGTGTCCATTCTGTATCTGACTTCTCTGTGGTGGAAAGGGTCGTGAGTTTGCGGGTTGAAGTGGGAGTAGACTTTTTTGGTGGTCAGTGTTCACATCTCGTGGTAGCAAGATGAAGAAAAAGAAAAAAATTGAAAGAAATGGGTAGTGCGGTGTGGAGAACGCAAGTAACTGCAGACTGGAAGTGATGAGGGTGTTTTGGAGGTGTGGAAAGGTGGGAACATGTGCGTTGAAAGTTGTGCAGATAACTTTAAGGTTAACGTGCAAGAAAGAAAGCCTAGTCCGGCATCGGAAGGCAGTGTGCCTAAGTAATGAAAGAAAGCCTGTTTGCCACGAAGGAAGCCTGAACAGAAGGAAATTGAAAGTAGCGGCCATTTCGGAACGTAAGTCTATTCCTGTCTTTTTTTTCTCGAATCCTGAACTTGAGGACTCAACCTAGCTCTAAGGAATTAAGTGATGGTCCTTTTAAGAAAGGCCCATATTCCTGTTATATTAGGCAAGTTAGTTACTAAGGTTGAGATAATTTGTTATGAATGTAAATGGTTTTGAAATAACGTAAGGGTAGTAAAGAGGGAAGACTAATATGGTAACAAGAGAGTAACCAAGGTGGAATAAGTGATTTGTAGTAAATATTAGTGATGTAAGAGGATACCAGTTATAATAAATTTTATGGGTTAAAAGCTAAGAGATAACAAAATATATAGAAAGGGTAATAATAGATGAAATGAGTTTGCTGATGTAAGTGATAAAAATTGGTAGTGTAAGAGAATGATTGAGTAATCATCGAGGATTCATATTAAGTAAGATGCAAACTGAAGTTAATAATTTGTAAATTGAGAATAGTTGATGAGAGAGAGGTAGTATTGTGCTGTAATACGGTTCAAATATATGGAAATTGGTATGCATGTATGTAATTATTTGTTTTTTTATGTAAATGCTGTTTATAATATTCATTAAAGGTTATAATTTTTTGTAAATAAATGTTGTTCAATGATAAAAATCATTGAACCGCTACTTCATACTTGGCAAACTGAATATTGAGTACACCCCAACCCTCCCCTACTTTGGTGGGTTTCTTCCCTATGCTCTCAGTACTTATGGCCATTCTATACAAATAAGTTTTTCTCAAACAAATTTTCTTTGTCCTTGTCAGCAATAATGAACTGATACGCGCATTATTAATGTCCATTTCGGTATATATCTGTTCATTATTATTGACAGTAATAGTATTCATTTATTTATACAAGTAAATATAGGTTTTCTTGTTGTTTAATCGCACAAGGACCACCTTGCTGAATAATTTAATATCTAATTTTTTAAGTTAAAAATAAGGTTAGAGTTGGCCAAATAAATTGATGAAAAAGGATTGAAAATAATGGTTCCTGTAAAATAAAATAAAAGTGTAAAACAATGAGTTTTACGTATATTGGAGTAATGGAGACGTCGATATGAAGATGCTTATACTTTAGTTGAATGAGAGAGATCGCTAACGAGGGCTTTCTTTCAATACTAAGAAAATGTAATAGGTGTGAATGATCCATGCAGAGCCCCGCCAGCACTGCTTCTTCCCGTCTTTTTCGAATGAATTGTGATTCCTTGAATAGTCGTGGTTCAGTCTGAATCTGTCGGATTTAAGACTAAATTAAGAGCTGAAAGGCTTAATTAACTTCAGTTGACTTACTACGTATAAACTCTATGCAGTGCACTCACTTGCATGTCTCTCGGATTTATTATTATCTTGGGATGCCATAGTTCTGATCAGTAATCTCTGCATCCCGTTTTTATACGATATTTATAATCTGTATAGGACACTTGAAAAAATTGTGGGGCGACATAATGTGCCTAGATCTGCTCTTTCTCTTCCTGCGATGCTATAATGGCCTATAACGAACTCAGCAAAACGTTACAGTTTGGCGAAACTCATTGCTTGCAAGATAGTAATTCAAAGTGTTTGATTTTTTATATATGGTGAGCAGAAGAGACATTGCCCTTTATGGCTGCACTGAGAGATGGTCAATATATATTAAGGCAGACGAAACAGTTTAATAGAATGAATTAAATGATACTGAAGTGGTGCAATCTTTCTCTCTAAGAGAGAAGACTGCAACAGCAATCAGATTTCAGTCAATGGGCATTAAAAAAAAAAAAAAAACTATGATAATAGGGCCACCCGAAAACTAACTTATCTGTCCATGTGCAATATGGTGATTTTCCTGTTTTTCTGGAGGAAAACCTCAAGTTCTCGGAGAAATAAAGCTTATCATACATGCTTGAATTCCACAAATTCGGCCACGGAATGAAAAAAGCCTATAACAGTGACCGGCTTCCAGGATTCGAAACTGGGCTTTTTGCAGCCAGTGTGGGGGATCACGGTAATTAAAACAACTGTGCTGTCAGCGCGGAAAACCCATCAGTATAGCCATTGCAGAGAGCTATGATTTAGAAACAAGTTACATTGTATGTAACTGCCTGATACTGCAGAGTGGAAGGTGTTCGTTTTTCCCTTTCTAAAAGAACCCGTCACAAACTTCAGAAATAATCATACAAGTTGTTATCCTGAAATACATTGCATAACTCAGTCCAGAGATGAGTAATTCGCCTTATTCCGAGGTGAATAAGTAATCTAAGTCTAAATGTGGCAGGGCATTTCTCATTTGGTTTGCTAATATAAAATCAATCCAATTCCATATTGTACAGATATGGGGAGTTATAATGCGAGGGGAGATTGGGAATTTTTGCAGCGTACCATAAGAGGCAGACAACTGAGGAAGTTCTGAAAGCTCCTTGGGCAAATCTTAGACCACTGTTCTGAATGGTTTTTAATCACTGTAAAGCACATTTCCTTCGAGGTATATACTAGAGATTCATAGTCTAAAGGGGCCATAATCCCAAGAGATCTAAAGAAATGTAGTAGAATGTTTTGATCAGCACTCCATAACATGGTGGAGACAATTGGAGTGTATTCAACTTCTTTTAGCAAGTGGTTTGAAGACAAGTCTCATGAGTTTTAAAGTAAAATTTTTTTTCCCATTATCAGACCTAGAATTTTAATAGCATGAGTAAATAGAATCGGTACATCATTGATTTGCAGTTCAGGATCAGCATAGAATGAAAGTTGTTTGCAAAAGTGATGTTGGACTTATGTTCAGTTAGGTGGTAACCATTGCGTAAGGTTCAGAATTTTATTTTGCCTATAGCAAGTTGAAGATCTCTTTCAATGTTAGTCATGCTCTATGATTCGAAGGGGATGGTAGGATCGTCAGTATGGGTATAAACTCAATAGCTTTTGGAATGCCTATTTTCATCTTATTAAACCGAAAAGCAAACGCTGTTACATCGACTATATCCCCCTGTAGGGAACTCCCCCAAACCCCTTGAATCTGCGATGTCGATAAAATGTTCTGATAACGGACTTGGAAGGAATGCTGGTAGGTTGGTTGGTTATTTGGTGTTAAATGGCGCATTAGCAACTGAAGTCATAATGCATCAAGCGAAGATAAAAAAAACACATCAAAAATGTTTGGAAAATAAGGAAATGTATGTCAAAAATATAAGATTATAAATTAAAATATGCTTGTATAAATTGCTGGACTGTAAAGAGTTAAAAACAAATATCACACATATTTCCACTGTCATTTAAAAACTGACCGAGTGCAAACGGTTCCGCCATATTAATAAAATTTGTACAACATAAAAGTTGTGCAAATAACATATACGGCGAGAATTAACCATTCTTTCCAGTACCTTGCACCAACAAATTGTCAGAGCGAAAGGACAATAGTTATTTGGATTCCTAGGATTCTTTCCTGGTTTTGGGAATTGCCTTCCTCCAGAACTTTTGCCAAGAAAGATTCTTTTAAATAAAGTTATAAGACGATCCTAGGGTTGTGTTATAAGGTGGTTTATCATTTCATAATGGATGTCACTGGCCACACAGCGTTTCCTAATGAGAAAATGTGTGCACACTTAAGGCATCCTGTTTAAAGAGCTTGTATCGTTCAAGCCCTTTTTAAGGTAAATTTATTGATGTTTCTCGCTATTCCATTTTTGGGCCAATATCGCTTGGGAGAATGACAATATTGAAGAGATTTTTGCAAATATTACACCTAGAGTGTTAGCAAATGCAACTGGATCTAAAATTGGACATCCATTGTCTTCGAGGATCGCTGAAGGGCATGGTGTATATTTTTCCTTCATTTTCCGAATCTTTATTACTTTTGAGCTAGCAGCCTGGATTATGGAGGAGGTAAGAGGGATACAAGATTCCCTTTGACTCTGATATCGGTTAGGTTATTTTCCGTTTTATGGCGTATTGGCAACTAAAGCCATAAAGTGCCAAGTCATTATTAACAAAAACGCATTAAAATAAATATCTGTAATCCAAACAGATTACCATGACAAAACAAGAAAATGTACATCATAAAAAAAACCAATAAGTGTATAAGTTGTTTTGTTTGTTGGATTTATTGGTGCAAGGGCTACTAAGGCCATAATGCACATATTGCAGTCTTATTTGGTACATGATTGTTATATTAAAAAGGAGGATTCAGATCAGATGATATTTGTTTACCATTCTCAGGAAGGTAAAAACATCATTAATGTCTTGTCGGTGTCCAAGAATCTGCTGTAAGGTAAGTTTATTAGAGGAATATAGATGTGAAGAGAAAGCCGTTTGTCGTTCTCTTAAGTACAATGGGCATTCATCGACAAAGTGGGTTACTATAAGTTGAATTTAACAGTTGCTCCACAGTGGAGGGTCATCCTGAGCGAGTAAATAATTATAAGTTAGGTGGGTATGTACTATTCGCAACCTGGCAAGTACTACTACTTCCTTTCTATTTGCCTCTTAGGATTGATAGCCACTGCTTGTGATAGTTTTTAATCTGGAAGTGTATAAGCTAACGGATTGTAAAAAGTTAAAACGGTCTGGCTGAGTGTAAAGGTTTCAGTCAAGTTAATAAATACAAAAAAAAAAAAAAAAAACACGTCACGCACTGATAAAAATGATACTTTCTGTAAAAATATAAGCAATAGTATTCTTGTTCTGATATTTAACAACACAATACTGATTTGTATAGAGCAATACGCTTCAAGTATATTAAGAATTCTACTTTGTTGGTTTGGCTGAGGAAACTGGATAATGTCTGAGCTTCAATCTCTCTGCTGAATGACTGGGAAGGTGCTAGAACGGATGGATGAGTAAAGCGGACAGTGTACCAGTAAGTGACTGATCGTGACACAATGTGCATTGGGGTGGATTTATACAAATGTATAAGATTTTGTCCAATTCTCAGTCTTGCCAGTTCCATTTCTAGTGTGTTCCGTCTAAACCCGGAGGGCCACAACTCTGGATCTTGTTTTATCTGGTAATGTTTGTTGGTTGTATTACTCTGCCATTTCTGTGATCAGTTATGGTTACATGCCTTGTGAATTATAGTCTTGCAACCCATACAAGGAACCTGATTTTGCTGTGAGAGTGTCAGAATTGGTTGTTTGTCGGAAAGATTGGCACTCTCATTTCCTGGAATTCCGTAATGTCCTGGGATTCAAAAAAATTTTATTGATTGATTGGATTCGCTTCAGGAGAGTAACTGATATTGAATGGTTTTTCAGTGTAGGATGAGAAATTCTCCTTTATGGCAAAGACCGCACTGAGAGAATCAGTACAGATTAAAGCACGTTAAATTGAAAAGTCAATAATCTAGCTTTACGGCAACAGTTCGGCAGTAAAGACACTGCATTCAGCTGGCAATGAATCAGTAACTGTGAATGAAGGAAAGCACTTATTGTATTCGATCCGTATGTGTATATTGTACAAGCACTGGAGTTCAAGGGTGGCGTGAGCTGCGTGCAACTTCTGATATTGGAGACAGATAAAACAATTTCTCCTCATTGGTTAAAGTAGTCGTCGTGAGAGGCGAGAGCATGAAACCAGGGTGGAAGTGGATACGCGCATCCCGGGAAATTTTAATTAAACCAATATTCCAAGTTTGAAGAAATTCTCTTAGTACGCCAAATGAAAACCGACCTGCTGCCCTCAGACTATCATGAAAAGAATTCCTACAGATATAATACAGATAATCATAACAAGGATGTGATGGGAGACTCCGGATCTTAGCTGCATGGTGAAACAAAAATGTTTTTCTTCAAAGATGTGATGGGAGAGCATACGTTTCAAAGTAAAGGCTTTGGACTGTTCTAATATGCTCCTTCTAGCTGTGTCATATCAGAAAACCATAATCTAACCGTGAACGAATCAGAGACTTGTAGAAGTGAAGTAAGAAGTGCCGATCTGCTCCCCGTGACATGGACGAGACTGGTCGAAGTTTTTTCAACTGTTTAGACAACTAGTTCGCAGATTAGTGGCATGGCAAGTAAGAGAAAAAAAATAAAGAAAACTCGGCAAAACATCCTCGCCGGTGTTTCATTATTCTGTGTTTCTGTCCACGGCTTCTTTGGATAACTGGAATCATGGGTCATGAGAATAGTATCGAGGCTCGAGCTTGGAGACTAACGATGGAAATGTGTCAGTATTCAAAGTAGTTTCTTTAACCCTGGGAGTTGAAAGGAGGAGGAGGAGCTGTCTCTACCTCCCCGGTTTCCAGCCTGGCTGGGTGGAAGAATGTGCAGTGCAAACTTTGTAGAACAAGTAGGAATGAATAAGGGCAGTTTTTCAAGCAATCACAAATGAAAAGGAAAAAATCAAATTTTTCAGAAATTTGCAAATAGAAGTATGGACAAAATAACTGACTGATCAATAGAACACATCACTGAATTGTAACTGATATACAGGAATTTAATGTTGTTGTTGTATTTGGGTTTTCTGGCAGAAGGGCCTCTTGGGCCATGTAGTGCCTGTTTGATATTTGCTTATCACAAATTTCTCATGTTATTTTGATCATAGGCTATTATAAAGATTTCTGTTTCAAATAAGTAAACAGTTCCTCCAAATTTGCGTCATTGCCAAGAATCTGCAATAAGGTTATCGGTTCCTTCAAATAGGATTGGGAGGTAAAGCTTGATTTTCTGGTATTTGAAAGTTGGGGACATTCAATTAGAATATGATTTATTGTCAACTGCGACTGGAACAACAAACACTGAGGAGGGTTCTCTCCCATAAGCAAATACAGATGAGTTGGATGTGAATGACCGATGTGGAGCCTTGCTAGAATTACTTCTTGTCGCCTGCTTTTCCTGATACTAGATGTCCACAGTTTTGGCTCTTTTTTATGTGCAGCAGTTTATTACTTATTTGAGCTTTCCAGAGGTCAGACCATTGCTTCCTACATGATGTTTCAATGATGGATTTGTAGTCGGTGTAGGGCCTGTTTGTTGCCTGGAAGTGCCTGAGTCAGGGTGTTTAGCAGCGGCGTCCGCTTGTTCATTACCTTGAATGCCTACATTACCAGGTATCCAACAGAAGGTAACCCTCTGGTTGGTTTTTTGACAGTAATATAACTTGGACCGTATCTCTTTAAGAATCGGATGAGAGGGCGACATGGTAGTTTGAATGGCAGTTATTGCGCTTAAGAAGTCTGTGTATATCAGAGATTGCTTTATACAGCTGTTGTGTATTCTATCTAGAGCTAGTTTAATTGCAAATAATTCTGCAGTATAGATACTGCATTCCATAGAAAGAGACGCAGCAACTCAGAAGCCGGAAGAAACTGCTGCAGCACCAACGGCTGCATCTGTTTTGGAGCCATCAGTATAGATAGGTACTTTATCTGAGTTTTCCAATGAATGAGTTTTATGGAACTGTTGATATTTGCTAGAGAGGATTTTCCCCATCTTAAAAAGAAATTGTCGCAGAGAGGTGAGAAATCAGTCCAGGAAGTTTCAGAAGTAGCAAGGTCTTGGAATATGTTGTGAAATTTAATATCCCAACTGATCATGAGTTCTTGCAGTCGAATCCCTTGGGGGCGGTTTTCATTAGGCTTATTGTGATATAATTCAGCATATTGGGGATCAAACAGGTACTGCCAGCTGGGGTGGGAACAGGAATTTATTAAAACCAATTGTATATAATTAAGGAAAACAAAAAACAACCCCTGCTGGGAGGGAGAAACATCTCTGAACAGGATAGCAAAAATACATACTGCACTTTTAAAAATAAAATTATTATTATTGAGTTACCATAAAATTATTATTGCTACTTGTTTAACAATAACTTGTTGATAAGGATTCTGCAATCTTCAATGACTTTTTGATGTAAACTCATTGATGAACACTAATATATATTGTATTGTTATTATTGCTCATATTATTTCTCCCTGATTGGGGGTTCCACCTCGTGACGGGTATTGCTACCAAGTACAAAGGGTGGTTGATATTATAGTAAGAAATTTTGGAGAGAGGGGAATGAATTCTCAACAGCATAAATGAAAATTCATGAAAGGAACGCTTAAGTTACAGAAATCATTGTAATCTAACAACTTCAACTCTAGTAATCGTTTATGTCAACCACTGCCTCATTTTTTCCCTCAAGATTCACTCAAAGTCTAGATATTATTATAATGTACAATGGAAATTATCACTTATACGAAATTAAAGCTTAGGACTATTTGAAAGGCACTAATAAAATTACACGCACAATTATAATTTCGTGTATACGCAAAAAAAACTAAATATTTAAGCTGCCAAAATGAAAACGAATTACAATAAACATGAATATTTAAATAACTCAGTCCTTTTCTAGATCAATTTACCATAAACTTAACACTTTAAGTAAACATTTAAAAGAGAAATGTAGTGAGGGGAAATAGTTTTCCTATTAGGTTTCTGTGATGTGTGATAAATCTGTTCCAATTGTTGATAGCAAAAAGAGGATTTTTAATCACGAGCTTCGAATTCGTAAGTTAGTTATTGCTCAAATTCGGGCTGATTTCAAAATCTCTTTTTGAATGATCCAATCCTCATAACAGAATGCATTTTTTATGACGAAAGACCGCTTAACTTTCAGCTATAATGCGGTCCTTGTTTCAGAAATGCTCATCTGGGTAAACTTCCATCTATCCACCCTACGGCACCTTTGCATTATGTATGTTCTCTTGGTATTACTGCGTGTCTGTTGATTGAAGATGTTTCGGTAACATGGATTAATAATATATCAGCCTTAGAGGTAATTTTGTTTCAGTTAAAAACGTGTCTTTCTGAACTACCTATTATAAAGGGCAGAGCTCGCATTAGTTAATATTAGAAGACGTGAGAACTCCAAAGCAAAGATTTCTAAATTCTCTCATTGGCAAGTGAGCGAAAGTGAAAAACAGTGGACGGTTAAAATGTAACAGCTTTTGTTTAGCTTAATTTTAATTACCTGCTTTCTACAGTAATTGTTTATTTATTAGCATTCAGTGAATCTTTTATAAACATTAAATCTCCATCGAGGGTTAAGTAATCGGCACTTTCAGGACTCTCCTAATTACAATTTAACGATCCTTGGAGCGAGGATTGATGTCGATACTCTCGCTCATTACTCCGTTGCAGTTCCCCAGCTGCAGAGTTAAGACTTTCCTCCCGGATTATCAGGATTTTACCAGAACGAGTTATTCAAAACCTTGGCACACATGTTGTTTTCGGTCTGTTGAGAATTAAGCTGTGGTCCGCAGCTTAATTCTTAACGGATAAGGTGGGAAAGATGCAGGCCCCAAAATAACTCCGAATTCGCTTACAATTGGCAAACGGTCGAGCAAACTACACTGGGAAGAATGCATTTTGAATAGCGCGATGCATCTTGACTATAAACTGCGTGTATTCTAAGTTTGGTCTGTGGTCTGTATTTGTGGAATGAAAATTCTCTACACCTGTGCATAATACAGGCTAATTCACTTTCGCTTGAAAAGACGAAAAATAAGTTAACTCCAACGATTCCAACGTAGATCGTTTCGATTTCCAATATTTATCTTTGCTTCTATCATGGGATCAAGTAGTGATCTGTTTTTAAGAAAATCCTACTGATTTATATTTAGTATTTAACACATTATGAGTTTTCAAAAACCGGGTTAGCGTATTATTTTCTCTAGGCAGCTACTGGTCGTCAATTTGTGAGGATTCGCATTATCTTTCCTCGGGTTTCGGGCCAGCAATGACAATAGAATGACGCCAGGAGTTTAGATAATAGTTTTCCATATAAATTCCGTTGTATAATAGAATTAAAGTATTTAGAGATTTTTCAATAAGTTGCTATATCATTCGATAATGAACTTCTTCATATCTTGCTACACTCCTCCTCGACTTAGCCAGAACTTCTTTCAGCTCTTCTATATTGAAAGGCTGGTTATATGGAAGCGTTGATTAGTATTAAAGTTTAGTTTATACTGCATTCATTGTTCCACCACGCAGTGACATGTTTATTATACTTTGAAAATAAACGAGGTACTGTTGCTTTGGTTGTCATTATTATTTCGTTTATAACATGAGTAATATCATATCTATAGGCGAGTCGTGATTATATTTTCATAATTTGTCGCAAACTTGTATATTTTGTTCAGTCTGCTTAATGGAGTCTCCTTTTTTTTTGCATTGTGATGTATAACATCATTTGATAAAATTCTACAGACCACAAGAAGATGATGGCTAATAAATGGATCATTTTTTTTATGAAATCCCAAGCATGAGAAGCATTAGAACTTAGTACTTAATACCATGCATGGGCTGAAAGAAGATATTTGTTCACATTAGACTTGAATTTCTTCAGATTGTAAGTTTCAAGAAATAGGTATGAAGAGAAGTTGTTCTAGAAAACGGAAGATGAATGAATAAGAAGAAAAGTTGGTTCTGTGAGTTTCAAGTTGGACAGTTTTTGACTAGTTGCGGCACGTGTTTGGACTATTTTGCTTCTATGGCTATAGTGCGCCAAACTTATGATATGTGATTTATTCACTGATGTCTTTTATAGTAAATTGTAATAATTTACGTTTCAGAAACTTCGGATATATTAGGGCTATCTGCCCATATTTTTTGCAATCAAATAATGTCCGTTGCTTTTAAAAGTAATTTGTCGTTTTCACGTAAAGTTAGGGCAGTCAAGTAGAATACGTTGGATTGTTAGCACTGTTTGACAGTCGGAGCACTGAGGTGGAGATTCAGCTCGGAGCAGGTAACATTGGTGTGTCCTATTTTTAATCTGCTTAGAGTAACTTCTTGTCTGTTAGGTCTTCCATTGTTGTAACCATGGTTTTATCTGTAATAATTCGTTTCCGGTTTGCTCCTGCCGTTTTTGTTGCCACTGTTTTTCGCAGCTAATTTTACAGTCTAAGTATGGTATTGTTATAGTTTTGTTGATCGGAAGTTCCGCATGTTTTGCTGCTTGGTCTGCCTGATCATTACCCTCTATTCCAACATGTCCGAGAACCTAAAAGAATTTTTTTGATTTCCTTCTGCTAGTTTTGTTAGCATGTTTGGAATTTGCAATGCAGTCGGATGGTTATTTCTGTTGATATTCTTTGGATGGTGTAGATGTTTATCGGCACATGGGCAATTTACACCAAAATGTGCCTATTCTGTTATTTGGATAGATGCTGGAAATTCGCTTAATTTGATATTAGAAATATTCATATAGTCTGGTTTGTTTAAGATAAGCAAACAGCTCGTCCAGATTAGCATTGTTTTCCAACAGGTGGGTTAGTGATAGAGGTTCTTGCATTTGCGTCAGACAGTGGAAAGTGTGATTTCTGATGTGAGAATGAATTGAACAGTCTAAGAGAATATGCCGGACTGTAAGTTGTGATGAACAATGCGTGCATATAGGAGGGTCATCGCCCATGCGCAGGAACAAGTGGGTCAGGTGTGTGTGTGTGCGCTATGCATAGTCTTGCCAGTATTACTTCTTCATGTCTGTTTCACCTGTAGTTGGAGTTCCATAGTTGTAGTTCACGTTTAATTTCAAACAATTTGTTGTTCATATGGGTCTTCCAAATGTTTAACCACTGGTCTATACAGATATGTCGGATATGTGTTAGTAAATCTAAATAGGGTACTTGGTAAGATGGAGGTGCGGTATTGTTTGGCTGCTTGGTCTATGTTTCGTTACCTACGATGCCAGCATGCCCTGGAATCCAACAGAAGCTCACAATATGATTCCTATTCCTTAAACTATTTAGACCAGACCGGATTTATTTTACTATGGGATGTGGGGTTGAGAATTTATTACTTAATGCAGACAGTGCACTCATGGAGTCTATATATTAAACTATTAGTGTTCAGATGGATATTGATATTGTCAATAGCTAGCTGGATTGCATACAGTTCTGCTGCAGTATAGCGCTGCATTCAGTCGGGAGAGATACAGACACTGTGAACAAAGGAAAAACTGCTGCAGCACCTACAGCGCCGTCTGAATTTGAGCCATCAGTATATATTATGTAGCTCTGCGCATTGCTATTAGAATGCCCTTCGTGCAGTTGTTTGATGTTACAGTTTTCCAGGGACTTTTTTCCCCAGTGTTGGAGATGTGTCACAGTAAGGTCTGTGGACCAGGAAGGATCAGGTATTTTAGTTTCTTTGAGCGTGCTTTCAAAATGTATATTCCAGCAGTGAATTAACTCTTTTAGTCTAACACCAGTGGGTCTATTTTTGCATTGGGCTTATTGTTATAAATTTTATCCATTAGGATCAAGGAACAAGATTATACTCCTCGGGATGTTGGTTACCATAAGGCTCAGTCAGATGGCTAAAAGCACTAAAATATAAATGATGTTCGTGACTATAACGTGATACTCAGATAAAATATATCTTATGATTAAAAAGGTGTCACAATGCTACCCTCATTCATCAACCCTCATCAGAAATGAATGAGTAAGATGATTTACTTATCCATTACTCGATCACAGGCAGGGGAGCCACGGTAGGCTGTTTTCTTGTTTTACTGTTTTCACTTTTACTACTTTTTGGCACTTAAAACAACTCAGTGATTTCAGAACATAAATCCTCGCTGGGGAGTTTAAAGAGCTTGCCTTGATGGAACTTGGGAGGCCATGAGATGTTGAATATTAGGACGAGAACTCGCGTAGGTACGAAATTCTAATCGTTATCATTTTGACAGCTGTTTTAGTTCAGAGCAGATCCCTTCTTCAGACATATAAAGATAGCACTCGTATACGACATCGCATGAAGAGTTCTCGAAGCAGGGGCCAAAGTAATGTATTTTGTTGTCCCTCACCCAGCAGGATCACCCCTTTCCGAATTTCCATGGGTTACGGTGCACGCCTGCACACGACGGATTCCAATTGTGTAATCCTGGAACTAAAAGTATAGACTTTCGATCCCAGGGAAGCTAAGCTGGAGGGCCAGCAGAGTCACTGGGAGATCGGTCCTCTCACCACGTGCAGGTGCCTATTTCGAGGGGCTTTGCTTCCAGCAAAGTAACTTTATGCTAAATTTTCTATTTCTAAATCATGTTTCCCTCTTTTCCGTGTTTGACAGTCTTTGGACTAGATGGAGTAATTCCCTGTATAGTTTGGACACTAAAGACTGTGCAAGACATTTAGCATGGGTATGTTCCCTGGACCCACACGAAGCACATACTACTCTCCCTTAATACTGCCTATGAAAGCCCTAATTTCTCACATTTGTAGTGTCTGATAGGTTTAGGTATATACCGTCGTGCGTGGCGGTATACCGCCTTTACAGAGGTTAGTAGATCTGGCAAGTTAATTTCAGTACGCTATTTCTGATTGGAACTAATGAGGCATCTCTTTTAATCAGGATTCTCCTGACCCGACAGTTCGCACGTAATTTCTTCATCTGTTACATGTAGAAGGATTCATTCTGTTATCACTCTTTTCGAGTAGTTTAAAATGTCATGAGGGAAAAAAAAAAAAACGTGTATGTGAGTTCTCCCAAATGTTTTAAATTTAAGAACTTGTTCAGTGTGCTTGAGTTCCGTTGTTTCAACAAGGTCTCTTGATTTTAGTCAGCGAATTATTTTCGGTGAACGAACATTCTCTAAATATTTCTGGAGCAGAAAAGGTGGAGAGCTTGTAACTGGCTGGCCAGTCAATGAATATATAATCGGGAAGTGAGGCCAGACATGCCTGTCTGTATTTTTTTTTGCTTTTTGGCAAAGGATAGGCTATGAATTTTCTGTTCTCTGGAATGTAATGGGCTCGTGGGCACGCAGCAGGAAGTATTGGTGTAGTCCATTTTTGTCCCTCTTTAAGCCATTGGCAGATTAACTTTCTGACAAGGGTTCCGGTTCTGCCACGGGGAGGCAGGAACAGTGCCGAAGATTAGTATCAATTAGTAATAAAACTATGAAAAATAAAAGGATTCTTTCCTTTCTTACTCTGTACCAGTACTTTCAACAAGTGGTGCTATTAAATAAAAAAGATTTCTTAAGGACAGGAATGTAAAAGAACTAGAATTTGCTTTTTATAAAATCGCTGTGAAAGCTCAGAGGAAATCGCTCACTCATAAAGCGCTTTACATTCAGGGCCTTTTGCATACAGATTTATTGACTCAAAAAGCTTTACACAAGGCACATCGAAAAAATAAATAAAAATAAGCACAGCTACACAAATTTTACTCGCATCAAGTAACTCCAAAGACAACCTGATGCAAGAAATCGAGTAATGCAGTTTTTATTTTCTTTTTAGGTACTGCGGCTGAAAAGGAAGTTGCCATAACAGTAGCCCCCTATCAGGTGGTAAAGTCTCGAGAACACTTTCTTACTAGAAGGCTACAGCAGCTCTCGGGCTTGCTCTAATAACAAAGATAATACAGTTTTTTGCCAGTCCATATTGATTTTGGCATTGCCGATCGACAACTTCATTGTGGAAAAACCCAATACGCGGACGCGCCTCTTCAAAATACAGAAGGAAAGTATTATTTAACATAGCTCGGTTTTTTCTTATTAAAGTTAAAATTTATAATAACAGTCTACGTACGAATACACTTGTGCACAGAGGTGACAGAACTGTATACTTTAAATCCATTTTATGATAACTGAAGAAATAAAGTTAAAATTACCCCTTGTGTATAACTCCTTTCAATAAAGAAAACACCGCCGAAATAAGCTACGATGTTTAATTCAAAAGTTGATATATTTCGTCGAGTCCATTCGCATACAGCACGTAATCTCTGTAAAAGATATAATTATTACACGAGTATTTCAATGAATAACAAGAAATATTGAGTTGTCTTCCACCATCATAGGGGATGCAGTCATTGCAACCCCTTCCACGAAAAAACAAAAAGCCCGGGCATATTTTTAGCAGATTCCAGTAAATGGACAGGTTCTTCTCGAACTCCACAATTCAACTAATACTCTCGTAAATCAAACCAAATCGAAAGCAACTGAGAAATACTCATTAATCCAAGCCTTAATGGTAAAGCGTACCAACTAATTTGAGCTTACCATAGTCATACCTCTCAATTCAGAATGTTGGGAAACCTCTGTCCACTGACTACTCCTTTTTTTACAGTATGCCACTGATTTGCTTCAATACCTGATTAAATTCTATCTATGAAACTTTATTTTCAATATCCAACTAATTTATACGTATAAAATATTGCCAAGATGTGTTACTCATAATATTTCCTTAATATAACTTGTGTTTTATAAGAAGTATTCATATTTTCTTTGTTCCTGTCGCTAGCCACAATACTGTACCTTCAGCAATTCTCTTTATTACTAGTTAATCGCTATCATACTTGTTTTGTCTAAACGTCAATGTAATATTTAGTAACAAAGTTTGCTTTTCATTCAGATGTATTTGGTAATCTTTTGAATTCAACATAGTGTGAATTTTAATTTTATCTGAAGAAAATAAAACAATAACTATCCATCTATTGTTAAAGCACAACATTTTCAATATAACACGCAATGTTTTGAGGATTCAGTATTTGTTTGTCTTACTAATTGCATGATTAATCAACTAAAGCTCCTGCTTGTCAAAATGCGATAGTTAAGTTCGCCTATATCCCGCAGCAGAAACAATTTCTTATCTCAATCTTGAACGCAGCAAGCGTGAGATTTTGGCTTATTGTGTACTAAGAGAGTTCTTTCTGAACGTTACCTCCACTAACAATGGCGCAAAAAGTTTGCATTATGTCCTGTAGCTTTGATTATGCCTACGCAGTCTTTTTTTAGGATGTTTTTTCAGGATTAGTGTCTTCCCTGCATACAATAAGAGTCGATGGACGTACTCTTTATTGTCTCGATATTAGCATTTGAGTAGGCTGTTGCAGAGACGCAAAAAAAAAAAAGAGATAAGGTCACTTTTTGAAGTATTTGTAGCAGCCCAAATTTGTCTGATTGCAGCAGTATCGTCCGATATTTCGTATAGCAGTTTTTCTGGGTTCTTACTGATAGAGAACCACTTGAAATGAACTAACGAGATTTTATAAATAAGTCACTTGAAGAGAACTCTATAAATCGCCAAGGAAATCCAAATATTGTCTGATCAATTTGTGTGGATATACACTGAGGTCACAAATGAATGGGATGCATAAAATAATTTTGATATCATACGGATTTCAGATAAGCTTTTGATAATTTGGTTTAAAAGTTTAATGGCGCATTAGCAGCAGTGGCTTTTGATAATCATGCAAATAAACCACTACTGTGCAAATTGGAGCAGCATGGCATTAAGGGAAAGTTGCTACTATGGATCAAGAGATGATTGAATGGGAGAAGACAGTAATAACAAATGGACATTGTTCTTCGGGGAAATAACGTTGTTAGTGGAGTCCCCCCCAGAGGTCAGTGTTGGCCTATTGTTGTTTTCTATATTTATCAATGATATTGTACAAGTTTGCATTGATATTTATCAATTTCCGAGTTTGCAGATGATATAAAGGTTGGCATGGTTATATATTGCATTTGAGTTGTTCTTTTAGAGTCATGATGTGCAGATAAATCGAAAAATGAACACCTAAACACTCCAACCCACAAAAAGTGGGATCTGCTTTTAATTTCTTAAAGGAATATAGATTATTCTCAGACGTTTCGTGGTACTTCCTGGACCAATCTTCAGTGATTTAAATGCTGTTATCATTATACCGTCAGCCTCACATGTCTGTGTGAAGCGCTCTTGTGTACACGGACACGTTGCCACTATATTTTTTAATCACCCCTTGTTGAATATACTGTACAGTGATTTCAACGCTTGGGCAAATATTATGAATGAAAACATTTGTAATACTTAACACAAGGAGTTATCACGAAAAAAACTTTTCTTCAAACCGACGTAAATTTCCAAATTTAAATTTGCATTATTCTAATATAAACTTCATTTATTTAAGTTTAGAACATCAAAAATATGTTTGATATATCTAATGTCATCTACATCAAGGGTCAGATAAAAAATTAAAATCAAGATTTAGTGTCTCGTTAATTATGACAAAATAAATGTTATTACTAAATGTTTATCCTAATTAGTATTACTCTAACTATCAAAGAGTAATTTTGTAAGCGTATATTTAATTCTACATATGATTTAAATTTATCAGAAAAAAAGTACTTCTTTTCACGTGCTTTCCTTATACAGAACAATGACCTCCATCTTTACAGTTAAAAAAAAAAAAGTGGCGATATGAACATCAGCACTGTCTATATACCTTACCTTGTAAAACAGTTCACTGCATAACGCGGTGTCACTGGTAATTAAGAATGATCGTTCTCAGGAGGACTCCTTGCATCCGAGGCAGCTGGTGCAGATTTTTATTTGCTTCGCAGCACGTTGTTGAAACAGGGCTGAGTTTCAATCATGAGAATGACCTGTCGTGGATAACATTAATTCATTAAGTTTGCATTTTAAACAAAAAAGAAATAAAGAGCTAAAATAAGTGGTAGTATTTCATACTGGCGTACTCAAGACAACACAAGAACAAAAAAACAAAATTTAACTTCTTTTTAAAGGAAGACGGCCTAGTGTTTTAAGGTATGCACAATTCTGTAATGAACTTGCATTTCATATCGGCAAGCTTCAAAGGATCTCTTTATATAATTTGGGATAATAAAATTACTATTCTTTCTTGATTAACAGAAACTCCTTATCCAGTACACCACGAGGCTGCTTTCTTGTTCTCAATCATCCATTGATTGGTTAACGTTCTTCGAAGTAAATGTGCTGATTCAGTTCCAGTTCTCGTCATCAAACTGGTATTGAATAGCGAGAAACTTACAAAGTAAAAATGAATCATCTTCAATTGACTATAAAAGCGATGTTTTTCCCGGATCAAACTTCTCAAAATATAGTTCTCTGTAAACTTATCAGAAATTGAATCAATCTTTTTTTTTTTATCGTTGCTGTCATTTTTGGATGCTACAAACCCAGCAACCTCTTCTTCTCCACTAGAGACAATTCCTAAAAGAATTTTTTTTTGTTTCATTCAATGATAACTTTTAATGGAAAAATTTCTGTAAGCGCTGCTGGAATTTCTTAACAATATGAAGACTAAATCTGAGACACTTCGGAAAACTCCTCGTTTTTTTTTTTTTTCCATTCATCTGTTAAAAGATTCCCTTCATTTCAAAACAATGACAACAGTATTCTTTTACAGAAACCGCAACAAGAAATATTTCGCGTCTAAGGAGCATGCGCAAACAGTTAATTGTGTTTCATATTCAACCTCGAATGTTGAGAAATGAAACAGAAAATTATTCACGTTTAACACTACATTACTTAGCATAAAAAGTCAATTTTATGTCGCGCAGGCGTTTGTCTCTCTTCAGAACTTGATCGTGTAAACTGGTTTAACAAATGAGAAGACCCGAGCTTAATCATTTGCCTTAATTAATCTAATTAGGGTTTGGTAGGATCCAGAAGGGTAAAAAGGCGATGTGCTAAACTCTGTCACTGAAATATTGCTAGTGCCAAGCTGGTTTTCTTTCTTTCTTTCTTTTCAGGCAATCAATTTTAAAGTAATCACTTTAAAAGTGGGCCTCTAATACCATGGCCTTTGTCCTTAGTCATTTAAAAATGACTGTCTCTTTTTCTTTCTAGCAAACGTATGATTAGAAATGAGGGCCTGCATGTCATAATTAGGGAAATAAATACCGAGTAATTCACACAAAATGTTGGAGAATGTGGAGGCATTTTCAGATTCAAATTGGTATACGATTCCCGTCCATAATAAATTTATAAATTAGTATGCTGTTCCCTATTCTTTTACTATATGCAAAAATTCCGGTGGAAATCGGAATGAAATCATGACCATACGTTTTAGCTTCCTTCCATCCTTTCTTTTTCATATTTTCAGTCCTTTCACTAATATCTCGTAACTACCTACTGATATGGTGATTTTCTCTGTACCGGTTCTTAAATCACATGAAGAGAATGTTAAAAGAGGCGAATACAAGAAAGTCTAAGATATTTATACATGTATTACTTCATATTTCTTATTATATTAATTACAATGTAGTTCTTAATATTAAATTGATTACAAGAAATAACTATCGATATAGATGTTTCATGTTTATAATTAATTATATATACAACCACTAACAAGAAGGGAAGAAAGTTGGAAGAAGCCTCACAAGCTCTGTCCACATGGGGCGTCCTCAGGGCCTATTCCTCTGGAACATTAGCATTAGATGCAAAATACTCATTCAATTTCAGCTCATCTAGAACATTGTTCTAGATGAGCTGAAACTGATTCCTTGCTCTTGACCTGGGCCGTCTTACCACCCAGGCATTCGCCGACGACCTCACCATATCGGTCGCTGCAAACTTAAGAGCATCCCTTGAAGCCATCGCAAATCATGCCATTCAGATATTGCAGGATTGGGCAGACCTACATAAGCTACGTATCTCCCCCCCCCCCACACACACACACACAGAAAACGCAGTCAATCCTCCTTAAGGGATCCCTGCAGACAACAAGACCTCCAAAGATTAAAATCCAAGGAACTACCATCAAACTGGTCACAGAACTTAAACACTTCGGCATTGTCTTTTACTCCAAGCTCACATTTTCCCGCATCTTTCTCATCTCCATACCAAGGTCAGGAATTATACAGCCCTCATTGTTCGGATCAGCCGGTCAGACTAGGGGTTAAACCCCCGCACGCTTAAGTTGCCCTACAAATCCGTCTTACTAACAATCATTACGGATGACTCCGGGGTTTGGTTTCACCGAGCTACATTGATCCGCAACCAGCGCAAGCTAGTAATTATCCAGCGACGTATCCTATTAACTATCACCAAGGCCTACTGCACGGTCAGTTCTGCCGCCCTTCAGGTCGTTGCGGGTGTCCCTCCGCCCTATCTAAAAGTCATCCGTCGAGGACTCTTACTGCCTCTCCAGGGGTTTACCAACTTCCATTCTTGGTTATACCATCAACACCCTCAATGAGAGCAAGACAGAGAAGAGGCTAATTGCAGCTAAGCTTTACAGACCTGGCAGGCCAGATGGACAGACACAGTCAGTTGTTTAATTACAAAAAAAATATATATATTCCCGATATTTCACTTGTTTTCCCGAAAGCTCCACCATGGTTCTCCTCAGGTCTTTACGCAACTTATCTAATAACTGGGCATGATTCGATAAATCAAAAATTGACTTCCATGAGCTTAATAGATAATCTCCCTATTGCTCTTGTGGAGAAATCGAGAACCGAAACCATTTACTGTACCTCTGACCACTATTAGGACTTTCGTAGCATCTTTTACTCTAGGATCCAAGACACACAACAGGGACATTAACACGCATTACAGAAAAACAGTACTATCATGCGTTTACCAAATTTGCCCAAGATCTGTTCTCAAGACGGAAGACCCTACGGCCTACTCATACTGGAAACCATGATGATGCCCAGACTTGAGCTAGTTGAATACAATATGGTTAAAAGGCTGCACACTGCCGAATATCTGCTAACCCTTATCCGGGTAGGATTTGCTAACGCTGTCTTTGGACAGCATAGGAATGAACACTCAGCTCCCTTGCTGTGTGACTTTCTTCGGACTTGTTCCCTTCCCCTTTCCTTAATAATCTGGTGGACCTTGCTCCACTGAACTTAGGCGGTTGCCTTCTCTACAGCCGCTACACTTTCTCCCAGCTTTACTCCCTTCTTGCACTATACCCCCCTGCTCTACTATAAAAAAAATATTTTATTTATTTTTTTAAATTTATTTTCTTATTATTTTTGTTTTTTTTTCTATTATTTTTCTATTATTTATTTATTATTTTTTTATTATTTTTTCTATTTATTTATTATTTTATTTATTATTATTATTTTAATAATAACAATTACCCTGATGGAGACCCACACCACTAGAAGGTAGCAGCCTGACTACCTCCTAGTAGTGTGGGCGCGTAACGTGGGGGGACCCGCGGCCAAATGCCAGGACGCCAACACAAAGCTACACATTCAACACACCACCTTTCTGGCATTTACAGGAGTACTGTATCTCTTCACAGCGTACATATGGCGCAGTTGTGGGGAACCACAGGTGGCGCCTGACCCTAACACTATGCACACTATTATCGAGAGGAAACAAAGTATGTAACGACTTCGTCTGGGGCAGAAAACTTACATTCCCAATTATTTGTGAAAAGTACACTACTTATGAACACCTGGCGCTTCCCAAAGTAAATTACTGCATATTATTAATTTCCTTAAGATCGGATTATTCAATTTAGCCAATGATTGGCTATTTAGAGTACAACTAATTGTTCGTTGCTTTATGCACGAAGTATCGACCATTACTTGTTAATGTTACGTTAAATAAGTACTGTGATGAATTTATCTATATGATCATCCATTTGAGCCAATCGTATTCGGTCTCTTTGGTAACAAGTCAATGCCTGTTATCCATATAAGTAATCTACAGAGGCGGATTTAAGGGCGGGCGCACCGGACGAGCGCCCTGGGCCCCGACTTTTGAAGGCCCACGCAAAACCCCAACAAATTAGTTGAACATATTAGTTCAAAACTTTGTGATTATTATTATGCTATTATTAATTATATTACACATATATTATATTCAAATTTTATTGGAAATAAAACATTAATAGTACATAATATTTTTTATTTATTTAAAAAAATGGTTAACATGTATTTTTTATTTTCCGTGTCTCTCTCTTTTTTTTTTAAGGGGCCCAATATTTTCTTCGGCGCCCAGGGCCTCAACCGACCATAATCCGCTCCTGGTAATCTACACATTTTATATGCAACTTTACTGGCAATAATAAAGTTGTTTCATCTCTCAATAAGCCATTGGTAGCTCGCCGACTTTAGAATGTATGTTGGAAAAAGAATCACGATATGAGCTCGCCAGAGATTTCATCATTCCCCGATCCCCAAGGTATTTGCCTCTGATCCACAGATGGAAAAAATAATTCACTATTTTTGCAATGGTGACTTACTGGGAATCCGTTTATATAAGTTTCCTCACAAATTCAGATTTCGCATTCAAATCAGTCGACTCTTCAACAAACAAGCGAGTGTAAAATTATACAATATTGTCTCTCTACTAAAGGGTAATGATGATCTATAAACAAGGCTTTGCTGAATAATTTACAGCTAATGGAACCACGTGAAAATTATTAATACTATTTGGAAACCATTTATTTAATAAAAATATAACCGTACATTAGGTATTCACGACTAGACTTCATGTTGGATCTCCACGTACATCTATCTAACGCAAGGACAGAAAAAGACAGTTGAGAAAATTCTGTTATCCAACTGAGTAACTAGTGAATAAAAAAACATCATGCATATTTCAAAAGATGTATTATTATCTCGAGAAGTAATCAGTGTGTCTTCGTATCAGATATGACATATTTTTTTCAGTAAATGCAGCCTGTTTCCTCTTCTCATTTCTATAAGCCATGTTTGCACTCATTGAACGAATTCTTCCTTCTTTTACATGTAAGACTGTCGATAGATGACGGTCGTCATTGACAGAGGCGGGAGGCACTTTGACAGCACAAGCTGCGCAAACATATGCCAAGGAAAGATTCGGGAGAATGCGTTTAAATGAATGCCTAAAGAACGTTCAGAAACAAGGAAAACCAATGGCGCCGCCTTCTTTGCAGCAAGAAAAAAATATTGGTCATATTTAACAAAGATGTACTTCTCGCTTCTCAGAACCATAGTTTACAAATAAAATCTTCTTTTGATGTATCCGATCTTTTCTCTCTTCGAAAGTTTCTCTTTTTAATAAGAGATCCTCAGATGTGTGGAAGACAAATGTTTCTTGACTTCCTTTCATGTTTCTCTATAAATTTATATTATCAGTTAAGGGTAGAAAACAAACGATAAATTATTTGTACACAAGCATAAGAAACAAGTTTGGCTTGATGAAAATTATTCCTCTTCTGTGAAAAGAAGAATCTCTTGGTACCTACTTAGGTAAATGTCAATTCTTTGGCGAACAGTTTCTGAAATTGATTGATAATTCTATTAATAGTTCAGTTTATTTAAAACATTTACATTGCACGAAGATTGACAAAGTTTCTATCGACGATTAGGGGAAAATCAATATTCTGTCGCCTCTCTAACAGGAAGATAACTGTTCAACACCCTTCCCACGATCATTTTATAGTAAATAATTATAAATGTTATTTACATTCGTGAACAAAACGTTTCAATGTTTATAACTAAAGAGACGTAGTCGCAAAGGTTGGTACATGGTAACTGCACACAAATGTAAAAACCTAATACCACTGTTAGGTATAACGGGTATGATTCGTCTGGAACCAACCAAATCTGAATTAATATTATATTTATTGTGTTGCTATTTAATGCTTTTGTGCTAAAAGTTCAGTGGGGTGCTTACGAACTTTAAAGTATTATTTAATGGTGAGTTATGTATCTAAATTGTTTCGGTAACATTCTTTATCTCGTAGTTCTGTGTTCCATCGCCATGATCAGTTATAAGAAGGCATTTCTTCTAGCTATACGTCCTGCTAACAAAGCTTGTCATCCGCTAGCTGTCAATGCCATAAATTTTCTGATTGCCAGACGAAGAGTCATTATCCTCTAATGACAGAGGTACGTGTGCTGGGATAAAAAGATTTTTATCCCAGGATTTTTTCATATGTGAGTCTCCCTTTCCTCAAGAAAGATTCTTGTTCTTATTAAACCGGAACCCATAAGTCCACATAAGTCTGTTATCTATTGACCCCAAATGGAGAAAACCTAAATGTGAGACACCACAAGCAGTAGAGAAATGTGCTCACGTTAGCATATGTAAAAATCTGTTTTGCTCCTGAAAACGATTTATTATGCAGAAAAGTGCAGTGACGCATAGCCTGGAAGTCATTCAGAGAAGCTACATTCACAGGTACAACGCTACTCTGTGAGAGCATTATTAAACAGTTTATAATAGTCCCGTGCTTTCCTTAGTAGAGGGAGGGCTATTACCCAAAAAGGCTTTCAGATGCTTCTTTCATATAAAGGCAGTGGCTAAGACAACTAATGGAGGGAGGGCTGGAATGAAACACTGTAAAAGTTAGTATTTCCAAAACAAAGTTGGACGTGTATGAGAGACAAGCATTTTTTTTTAATACAAAGAATGCTATCTGCACAATACATTCAAGAAAAAAAAAACTTGTGTTCACAACTCCCAGTCATTAAATTCCACCCAAACAACACAAATGACTTCCTTATAATCTGAACGCTAAGAAATGTAATCCGGAGAGAAGTCATCCCTTTTTTGTCCATAAAGCATGATACAAACCAAGAGAAAAATAAAACCTATTTCCTAAATGCAGGTGAAAAATGGGGAAGAAATCTTTAAATCCTAAATCTTTGCTTTTCGGATGACGTCAGAATTAGAGTCTAGAGGCCCTGAGAGTAATCTACAGACGAATGGGATAATTCAGAAATAGGTGTCCTGTGATTATTGCTAAACTTCCCTTGCTTCTATTCTCCCATATTAGCTTTAAACCAACATTTTGTAAAGCTTGGGAATTCTAGTGATTCTTGTGGATAAACTGAGGAGGAAGGGGTGAGGTAATCGTTACATCACTTTTTATTTTTCCTGAGTTTTTAGCAAGTGTAGTTTCGAGAACTGGAGTTCGTAGTGTCATTACTTTTCTACTATACTCTACTAATAAACCAGAAATTATGCAAGAAATGTTTGTGATTCATATTTAGCGGATTTCCTTTGAGAGAGATTTTAAGACATGAATTATGGTTTCTTTATGAACTGCATCTGTAATCCAATAAAATAAGACCAAAATAAAAACAAATCGTTTCGTTAAAAAAAAAAAAAAAACCCAAGTAAAATGAGATGTATAAGCAACTATTAAAATAAAAACTAGAGTGGTTAAACATTTTTCAAATTTGAAAATAATTCTGATTGTGTTTTCACACCACGACAAAAGATTATGTTAATATGTGATGTTAGCAACAACCATAAAAGTACGTTAGTGATTTTATCATACACTTTCTGGCATCTAGTACGTCTATGAACGTTTGTACTACATACAAAAATACATAAATCGAAGAGATCCAACGGTGTGGGCTGAAAAATAGCCATAAACCCGAGTGGCTCAATTAGCGCACAATTCAGGTTATAAGCATATGTAAAAATCTGTGTTGCTCTTAAAACGATTTATTATGCAGAAAGATCTCTTATCTCTTGGAATTCCAAATAGTCATAATCCTTGGTGTCTATTTTTAACGGCAGCAGAGGGAGGCAACTACACTTTCGAGTGTTCAAACCCTAGGATCATTTGACTCTTTTAGCTTTGGCGGAAGATACCACAAAATTAACAGGGCGAAGTAAGTTACTCGACATCTGGTGGGAATAATCGAAGTGTAAAACCGCCAAAAGATGGAAAAGTTAACTCTGCATTTAATGCAAGGGCATCGCACGGCACTATGCAAAAAACAGTAGTGCATTCCCCAACAGGGAATGCACTACGGAACAGATCTTCGCCAAAACCACTGATCTCGGCCACCAACCAAAATATACGCTGTGTTGGTGACAAAAACGCAAAGAATGAACGAAGGAGGGTGGGAGCAAGTCATGTGGTGCAATGAATCAGATTCATTCATTCTGGCACAGATGGAAAAGATCCATTTAAAAAAAAAAAACACCTTATTTTCTCAGACACTGTTCAGTACACATTTATGGAGGTGTATATAATGGTGTAGGGCAAGCTTTTATGAAATGTCCTTTGTTTTTTTAATCCCACTGGAGAGTGCCGTAAATGCTATACCATATCTGACCATAGCTTCGAACCAGGTAAGTAGAGCAGAAAATGATGCATGCTTACTCTTATGACAGGGATACTCTCAAAATGGCAATCCAACCAGAGGTTAATTTGTGAAAAAGTGGTTTGAGGACCACGATTAAGACTTCAAGTACCTGCGCTAGGCAGCAATTCCCTGGAGGATCTATGGGATGAAGTTGGAAGTCATGCTCGTCAGCACATTCTCTGGCAGCATCACTCCACGAAATGAGGATTGCGTTGTTAAATGAATTATCCAATAATCAAGACCAAAATCCAGTGATTCAAATCAGCAATTTGTTCAATTCATACCATCATGTTTCAACAATGATTTTGGCTAACGGTGTTCTAACACGGTATTGGCTCTCATGACTAAGGAACTCTGCATTTTGCAAGCTACGCTTATTTGCAAAATTTACTTTGAAAAGTTATACAATCTACCACTACCAATTTGGTATTTAATCAACTATCAACTTGGTAATGGTAGATAGATTTTTTTTTCTCCAAAGGGAAAACACAAACAATTGAAGTGCAGTTGAATTTCAGAGAGCTAAGGGGAGTCAGCACACTCTGTCCGTAAATTGCGATTTTTTAAAGAAAAACAATTTGGTAGTGTGGTAGTTCATTGCTTGTTTATTTTCCTAAGTAGTCATGTTGCGAGAGAATAAATGAAAAATTCAGTGTCACAGTTAAATTTCATGGTCTGCAGTTAAAATGAGCACTGCATTTTTTCACGGTAGGGTAAAACCTGGAAAAAACACTAGCTACTAGGCAGCAGTGATTACAAGGATGTCTGTTCCCTAGTACCTGACCACGCCATAAAAATACACGTATTGTCAAATGAAAGTTACAAGGTAAGAATCTCGCATCCACTGGACGAAAAATCAATTTCAGTGGATACTAGCAGATCCCGTACCACTGGAAGCCCAAACTGATGGTACCAGGAAAAAAAAAAAAAAGGAGAAAATAATAATAATAACAAAAGTTATCAAATAAAGCGACAAATACATACAAAAAATAATAAAATGAAATAAAAGAAATAAAATAAAACGCCACCAGGAATATGAATTCAGCAGCCTTCATGTAGCCTAGTCGTTGGAGAAATTAGAAGGTGCCGACCGGGCTAGCCGGGTGGGTAAAGTGCCTGCCTAGCAACCCAAAGGTCGCGGTTCGAATCCCGCCTCGGGCTTGGATCAAAGTACTGAAAAAACCTTGGGAGGTGCATTATGGCCACAGAAGCCGATGCGCCAACAACTACCAAATAAAAAAAAAAAATTGGAAGGTAAAGCTTGGCAGCCGTTAATCTGTAATAAAATTTCAGGTAGACTTGGCCAGGGCGACACATGGAAAAACAGAAGACTCGGTTGATGCCATAATCACATGAAGAAAGGAAAAACATATCGGCAACGATTGTAGGTTCTTTACTAAGTAGGATAAAAACACGAACGTTGAGATTAATAAGTTATGTTCGGGAGCAAGAAACTATAACATAAGAAATTGCAATTGAGTTATAATAAGGCAGATATCCTGATGACAGGGACGCCGGTTAGCTGGCGGCATCTGTTAAAGATTGTTTTTGCAAATTCTTGGAAGATTTCAAAAGTTTCCTTATTAGCAATTAAATCATATTCATTTCCAGGAGAAAAATGATGAGATATAGTTGAGATTTGTTGCAGAAGGTCTTGGTAAATTGGGCAAAACAAATCACGTGTTGGCGAGTCCTCGATGCCGCCGCATAAGCAAGAATCTGTAGAGGCGAGGTTAAATTGTAGGAGCATAGCATTCAGTGATCCGTGACCTTTTAATAAGTATGATGTGCGGAGACTGGGAAAGAATCATTTCTGTACAATACAATGTTGGAACAGATAAATGAAATATCAAGTATAAACAACTTAGTAACAATATCTTTAGAAGATAAGGACCACCTGGATTGCCAACAGTTAGTGAGATGATTCCAGCATTTCTCCTTTTTCTTTCTTTGGCTCAGTAGCTGTATCCCCTGTAATATCTAGGAAGGTAGCAGAGACCTTTAAAAATAACATGAAGCTCAGTGGGTAAAAAGTGCCGGCGATAGCTTGTAGGAGCCGGTGTGGAGACTGCACGAAGCAGAGCTAAGACCTTTGCATAGTATTCAGTTGGGATTTTACGGTAAAAAGCCTTTGAAAGCAAATACAGGAGGCATATGATAGAATTGGGATAAAGACGGTACGATACAAGATACGGAGAGTATTGTTTTTTAGTCCCCCTTCTTTCCTAAAAATGCATAGATGTCAATTCTTAATATTTTTGGAGAGATGTTGTAAGTGTGAAGAGAAGGCTAAGACTTATTTAAGAGAACACGAAAGCGTTTGTGTATGGGCACTAAAGCAAGCTAATTTCCTTGATATTTTATCACTGGAGCCTTAGCATAATTTAGTCCTCCCTTAAAGATCATCTTTTCTGTTTTTGTCACTAAAACTGTGAGCTTGTTTTGAGTGGGACAATCAGATAGTTTGGAGAGAATATTTTTTGCAGAAATTTCTAGATACCTTCTGGAATTTCAGTGGACAAGAATGGATAAGTCATCGGCGTAAGCTATTGTATTTATATTTGTCAAGTCATCATTGGCTTCTCCTCAATGATGATCTGACAAATATCTTGGTGTTCTCCTATGTGCCCGTCTAGCCTTCTGTACACACTGGAATTACTATTGTTTCTGATTTTCGTCAATGACGTTGATGAAAAAATACGGGCACAATGTCAAGGTCGGGAGAGTAGTTAGTGATCAGCGCCAAGAAGTGCTTCTTCAGAACGTTTTGGCCTGGATTCGGGGACGGTCAATAAACAATAACCACTAAGGCAGCACTTGGAATTTGTATCCAAGTATGAAGACTGCACCTCAAAAAGAAATCAAACTTTTAGAAAAGTCCGAAAACGGGAAACGCGTCTGGTGAGTTCGGAAAATGGGCGTGGAATGGAGCGCAGTTAAGTTTCAAAGCAATAAAGGGATGTCAGTACACTTGACTAAATTTCGCATATTGTAGGCGATATCTACTGAAAGAACAACTTGAGAGGGATAAAACCACAAAACCTCGCCTCAAACCGATTAGTTCAGTACGTTATTAAAAAAAACTGTCATTGACGAGTTTCGAAACCATACCTTTTCCATTCCATTCGGTGGGGACGACGGTGATTGGAAAACTGTGCTACCCACGAGGAGAGCACAGTGGCTATAATTGTTGTTGTTGTGCTTGGATTTTTCTGGTGCAAAGGCTACTTAGGCCATATTGCACCTATCATAGTAGTTAGTACTAATTTTATTGGCTTCTATGGAAGCAGTTAGAAACGGTTATATAAACCGATTCGTTTCAGAAAGAGAAAGAATTCTGTAAGGTTTGAATTTTCGCCTATGATATCTTTAAGTGACAATTCCTGTAAGTTTGAGAGAGAAGTGAATGAAATTAGACGGGAGTTGTTATACAAGATGCAATCCAGGAGTATGTGTTTTATTGTGAGTGGCTTGTGGCAATGTGAACACTGTGGAGGGTCATTACCTGATAACAGGAATAGATGGGTCAAATGGGTGTGGCCTATTCGGGCTCTGGCCAGGACAACCTCTTCTTGTCTGTTTGTGCGAAAATTGGAGGCCCATAATTGGGGAATATGGTTTAATTTCAAGGAGTTTGTTTTGAATGTGCGTTTGCCACTGTAGTTTCCATCGTTCCTTACATATATTTCGTATATGTAATTTGTAATCCCTGAATGGGACCAGAAAATTCATTGGGGATGTGCTGGATGGATGCTTGGCAGCATCATCTGCAATTTCGTTTCCCGGTATTCCAGTATGGCCTGGGATCCAGCAGAAGACAACATTTTGCTGATGATCTCGGAGACGAATCAATTCTAATCTGATTAGCTGTAGTAACGGATGAGTAGTTGGGGAAATCTTTTGCATTGCTAATAGGGCACTTTGCGAGTCAGTGTAGATTATACTCTTTTTGATTGAGAGATGGGAAATGTTTTCCAGAGCAAGTTTTATAGCATATAATTCAGTGGTGTAACTGCTGCATTCTGTCGGAAGTGACACGGAAGTGATAGTGTCATGGAATACCACTGCTGCACCTGATCCATTCTCAGACTTTGAGCCGTCAGTATATATTTTCGCAAAGTCGGGATAACTTTGTAAATGTGCAGTGTGGAGCTGCTGGATGTTAATACCCGTTAAAGAGTGTTTCCCCCATTGGTGGAAATAATAGTCACAACACGGCATGATGACAGACCATGGAGGAACGTGATCTGTAGGTTCTTGGTGGACTTTATTGAGTTGTATATTCCAGTTTTCTGCTAGTTCCATTAACCTAATACCTGCAGGCCTAGTTGCTTGTGGCTTGTTTCTATAAAACATGGTGAGTGGCGGATCATTAAATATTGGCCAATTAGGATGCGTCGACTGACTTTGAATCTTGGTTGCGTAGTTCAATAGTAGCATCTTTCTTCTGATGTTTAGAGGAGCTTCGTAGGCTTCTACATAGAGACTTTGCACTGGAGATGTTCTGAACGCACCTAGAGCTATTCTTAGAGCTGAATGTTGAATAGGGTTGAGACGAGATAAGACACTTTCCCTAGCAGAATCAAAGACAGGTGCGCCATAGTCCAGACGAGATCTAATTATGGATCTGTATAAGTGAAGCAAGGTGTAGCGATCTGCTCCCCAGGTTGTTGCTGATAAGGCTCTGAGTATGTTCATTTTTTTTGGCAAGCTGTCCGGAGGTGTTCAATGTGTTTTTGATAGTTTAACTTACAGTCAAAAATTAAGCCAAGTAGACGAATACTATTTGCTATTGGAATAAGATGGTTATCTAAATGGAGTTCAGGATCAGGATGCATTTTACGTATGGTACAGAAATGAATGGCAGTAGATTTCTGGCTGGATAGTCTGTAACCGTTTTGTGTAATCCAAATCTGGATCTGATTTATTGATATCTGCAATTGTCTCTCAATGTAGTTGATGTTTTGAGAGTGGCAGGAGATTGTGAGATCATCGGCATAAAGATATGAGTCCACTGTTTTCGGAATAAGTTCAGTTAGGTGATTAATTCTAATTGCAAATAGAGTGGCACTGAGAACGGACCCTTGAGGGACTCCTTCCTGAACAAAGTTTTTAGAGAGAATTCCTTGGTAACGAACTTGGAAGGATCTTTGTTCTAAGAAATTTTTGATGAAATATGGCAAATTTCCTCTCAGGCCAAGAGAATGTAGATCCTTTAAAATGCCGAAACGCCATGTGGTGTCGAAGGCTTTCTCAATATCCAGACAGACCATAACGAGATGCTCTTTTTTGAGCAATGCATTTCTGATGTTTGTTTCGGCTTTAATCATAAGGTCCAATGATGATCGATTTTTTCTGAAACCAAATTGATTGTTATTGATTACGTTTTGGGACTCAAGATACCAAGTCAGACGGTGGTGAATCATTTTTTCGAGGGTTTTGCTCAGACAGCTGGTAAGTGAAATTGGTCGGTAGTTTTGAGGAACAGAAGTCTTTACCAGGTTTTGGGATAGCCAGAACGTAGGAATGACGCCAGGAGCTTGGGTATGTATGTTCAGTGAATATTCGATTGAGGAAGAACAGCAGTGATGACTGTGACTTTGTATTTAAATTTTTGAGCATTATATAAAATATCCCATCAGGGCCAGCAGCGCTGTTCCTTGTGTTGGTAAGAGCATGCTGAAATTCAACCAAGGTAAATGGTTGATTATATTTTAGTGCACATCTGTCAGTGAAATTCAGTTTGGATTTTTCAGTTACACCTTTAATTTTTTGAAACGATTGGTCATAAGAAGTTGAGGATGTTGTTGTTGTTGTTTTTTGGTGCAAGGGCTGCTTAGGCCATATTGTACCTATCACCGTTATAAATGTTACATATGCATGGTGATTGTGATGGCATTACTCAAAAACGATCATATAATTCGATATTTTTTGTGAAATGAAAGAACTCCAGTAGATTAGCGTCGTTACCTATGATGTGGCAAAGTGTCAAAGGTTCTTTAAGGTTTGGCAGAAAGCTAAGAGAGACTTGGTGGGCAGTGGTGTATAAAGTACACTCAACAAGAATATGCTTTATTGTGAGTGGACAGTTGCACTCTGTGCATTGTGGAGGATCATTACCTGTGAGGAGATAAAGGTGGGTAAGGTGACTATGGCCAATTCGCGCTCTAGTTAAAATTACTTCCTCCCTCCTGTTCATACGGAAGCTGGAGGTCCACGATTGCGGTTCAGGTTTTATTTGGCGGAGTTTATTGTGCGTTTGGGCTTGCCATTGAATTCTCCATTGTTCTTTACACATTCTTCGAATGTTACTTTTGTAGTCAAGATATGGGACGTAATGCTGTGATAATTCACTGTCGGATGGATGTTTAGCGGCATAGTCTGCACGTTCGTTTCCTTGTATCCCAGCATGGCCTGGGATCCAACAGAAAATGACCACTCGTTGGAGTTCTTGAAGATGCATCAGTTTGGATTTTATGAGCTTTATTAAAGGATGTGTTTTAGGAGAATTGTTCTGTAAAGCTATAATCGCACTTTGGGAGTCTGTATATATCATGCTTTTATGGATGGTCAGATGGAGGATATTTTCCACTGCAATTTTGATGGCGTATAATTCAGCTGTATAGCTGCTGCATTCATTGGGAAGTGATACAGAGAAGGTTTTATGAGGGAAAACGGCTGATGCACCCACTCCACTCTCAGATTTTGATCCGTCAGTATATATTTTTGAAAAATGCAGATAATTTTGTGTATGGGCTATATGGAGTTGTTGTATATTAACATTTGCAAGAGTGTTTTCCCCAGTTTAGAAAATAATTGTCACAGAGTGGCATAATACACCTCCATGGGGGATCCGTACTGCTTAAATCTTGTAGAACTTTATCGGGATCTATATTCCAGGTTTCTGATAGTGCTTGAGCTCTGAGAGCAAAAGGTTGAATTGCTCTTGGTTTATTTATATAGAATGTTGTGAACTGTGGGTCGTTAAGTATCGGCCTAATGGGATGGGTAGGTAGACTTTGGATTTTAGTTGTATAGTTAAGAATTAACATCTTTCTCCTGAGGGTTAGAGGAAGTTCATGAGCATCAGTATAAAGACTTTGGACTGGTGAAGTTCTATAAGCGCCTGTAGAAATCCTCAGGGCAGAGTGTTGAATTGGTGCAAGTCGCGCTAGTACGCTTCCTCTAGCAGAATCATACACCGGGGCACCATAATCAAGGCGAGATCTGATTAGGGTTCTATACAAATGCAGTAACGTGTACCGATCTGCACCCCATGATGTAGAAGAAATGACTCTGAGTACGTTCATTTTTTTCAAGCAAGACGTCTTTAGATGTTTAACGTGCTCTATGAAGTTCAACTTACTATCAAAATTCAGACCAAGCAGACGAATGCTGCTCACAACTGAGATAGGTTGATTTGTGAAGTGTACTTCTGGATCTGGATGCATCTTCCTTTTGTTGCAAAAGTGAACTACTTTCGATTTTGAACAAGAGAGTCTATACCCATTCTGTGCCATCCATAACTGAATATTATTAATTGAAATTTGGAGCTGCCGCTCAATGAAAGTCATGTTTTGAGAACTGCAAGAAAAAGTGAGATCATCGGCATAGAGGTATGAATTCACAGTGCTGGGCATATATTTAGTCATATGGTTTATTCTTATTGCGAATAAGGTGGCGCTGAGCACAGAGCCTTGTGGGACCCCTTCTTCTTGTATATATGTTTGAGAGAGAACTTGTCGGTATCGGACTTGAAAAGATCTGTGCTGAAGGAAATTCAATATGAAGTACGGTAAGTGGCCTCTCAGGTCAAGGGAATGCAGATCTCTTAGGATACCAAAACGCCATGTGGTGTCGAAGGCTTTTTGTACATCAAGGCATACCATGACGAGATGCTCATTTCGAATGAATGCATTCCTGATGTTTGTTTCCGCTTTGACCATGAGATCCAGGGCTGATCGATTTTTCCTGAATCCAAATTGATTGTCAGAAATTATATTTTTAGAGTCGAGAAACCAAGTAAGTCGACGGTGAATTATTTTTTCCAGGGTTTTGCTTAAGCAGCTGGTGAGAGAAATAGGTCTATAGTTTTCAGGAATGGAATGATCTTTTCCTGGTTTCGGAATTGCTATTATATAGGAGTGGTGCCAGGAACTGGGGAAACAATGTTCAAGAAAGATGCGATTGAAAAAAAATGAGCAGTGAACAGACCGATTCTTTATTTAAGTGTTGGAGCATTATGTAGTATATCCCGTCGGGGCCTGCAGCACTGTGTTTTGAGCTAGATATGGCTTCTTGAAGTTCAAGCATTGTAAGCGGCTGATTATAAGGTAAAGTACATTTACTCGTAGATCTGAAGTTCAGTTTGGACTTTTCAGCTAATGCTTTGATCTTCTGGAATGATAGATCATGTGCTGTTGACGCAGATAGCTGTGAAAAAACAGTCCCTAGGGCATTGGCTATATCTGTAGGAGAAGAAAGATCCTGTCCATTCCAGTTCAGAATTGGAGAGGATAATTGGGGAACTTTGCCACTCAGTTGTTTTATTTTCCGCCATATTATTCTTGAATCAGTATTCTTATTAATCGAGCTCGCAAATCGAATCCAAGATTCTCTTTTAGCTTTCTTCCTAATGTGACGGGCCTTGGCTCTGAGTCTCTTGTAGTTTATAAGATTGGCGGTGGTGGGATATTTTCGAAACAGATTCCATGCTCGGTTTTTTTCTTTTTTTGCACCTTTGCACTCTTCGTTCCACCAATAGTTTATGGTTCTATGGGTTGTTGACTGTGATTGTGGAATCGCAGTGCATGCAGCAGCCAGTATTTGTCTCGTGATGTGATCGGTAGCTGTGTCAATAGGACAGGTTTCGATGATCTGTTCATCAAAGGACACTCGGGAAGTGAATTTTGCCCAATCTGCTCTGTGAAATTTCCATTTTACATAGTTTTGGGAAATTATGGAATGTCCTGTTTGAATTTTACATATTAGCGGAAAGTGATCACTATTTAGCGGGTTGTCGAGGGCCGTCCACTCAATACTAGGGAAGAGGATCGGAGAGCATATCGAAAGGTCTATTGCAGAAGTTGTACCCGTAGAGAGATGGATGTAAGTTGGCAAGCCAGTATTTAGTATAATCAGATTTTGTCTGTCAGCAAGCTGTTCGATAAGTTGTCCTCGTCTATCTGCATTGTGAGAACCCCACAATGGATGGTGTCCACTGAAGTCACCCAATAAACAGATAGGGGTTGGCAACTGCTGAATAAGATCTTCCAGTTCATGGATGGTATATGAGTGATTGGGCGAAAGGTAGATAGAAACAATTGTTAAAGTAATACCAATCACAATACGTGTTGCAACAGCTTCGATGGTGGTTTGTAAAGGAATTAATCTGCAAGGTACTTTGGAGTCTATGAGTATGGCTACCCCTCCGTGAGCATTATTTGTAGCAGTTCTGTCTTTTCTAAAAAGTGCATAATTCTTAACTGAGAGTGATACATGATGTGTTAAATTTGTCTCTTGTAGGCAGATGCCTGCGGGATGGTAACGATCAATTAACTCGTGGATATCATCAATGTTACTGCGAATTCCTCTACAGTTCCACTGTATGATTTGGTGCATTATTTGGTTTTGTTACTTGAGGAAGATTGAGTCTTTTTTATTTCCAGGCTGTTTGTGGCGATCGAGTTTCATTTTCTCTTTTCTTGGAAAGGTTGGGCGCCCGGTATCCAAGACATCTTCTGCATGAAGATCTAGGATAGGTTCATTTGGGTCAGTATTGTTATCAGTGTCCATATTTGCTGAAGTGATATTGCTTGTCTTCCTATCTGTAACTGAGTCGGTTTTTGACTTTGAAATATCTGATGGTTTATGTGGGGTTGCTGGTGGGACTGTGACAGGGGTGTTGTTGGCTCTATCTACTACCTTTTGCTCTTTTGGAGTCTGTTTCATTGATGGTGACAGTATAGATCGGGCCCAATCTGCAATGGACATTGTTGGGGGAACTGATACTTCAGTTTGTGTTGCTGTTGTTTGGTATTTTTGCATTGCTGCTGCATAGGTGTTCTTAGGTGCGTTAAGCATAATTTGCTTTCTTGCCTCTTGATATGTGACTTTTCGTTCTACCCTGTACTTTTGGATTTTTTTTTCAGTTTTCCATAGATCGCATGACTTGGTGTAGGCTGGATGCGCGCCTTTGCAATTCAGACAGTGCGGTGTTTTGGCGTCACAGTCTGTGTGCGAGTGTTCTTTCGACCCACAGTTTGGGCAGGCTGGATCTCCTCGACAAGCCATTTGTGCGTGACCAAATTTTTGACACTTATAGCATCTTATAGGATTCGGGATAAAGGGTCGTACTCGGCAGTTGAGATAGCCGGCTTTGACACTGGATGGCAAGATAGGTGTTCCGAATGTCAGGATGATGTTGCGGGTGGGAACAAGTTCTCCATCTTTCCTGATCATGATGCGCTTGGCTTGTATTACTTTCTGATGTTTGAGTTCTTGGGCCAGTTCATCTTCTGTTACATTTATCAGATCCCATTCTGCAATTACTCCCTTGGAAGTATTTAGTGTTGCATGAGGGGTAACTTGGATGGGTAGTCCGCCAAATATTGTTAGTTTCAACAGTCTCTCAGAATGTGCACGACTCACTGTTTCTACCAAGAGGTCTCCAGATCTTAGTATTCTCACCATTTTGGGAGAGCCCGCCACATTTTCCAAACATTTTTGTATAAGAAATGGTGAGAGAGTGCTCATAGATTTGTCCGACAGACTATGTAAGATAAGGAATGATGGGCATTCCTGTTGGTCTGTGTCTGTACGCAGTCGTTTAGACTTTGTTACATCGTGAGAAATTTCATGATCAGCATTGTTGATGGTACTGGATGAGCGCCTAGGCTGCTCAAGCTCTGGGTAATTGTCGTAGTCCATGTTAGGCTCCTTTTTGCCCTGGGAGGTTGACTTTCCCTCCCAAGTTTCCGGCCCCGCCACGGGGAGGCAGGAGCAGTGCCGCAAGGAGGCCAAGCGGTTAGATAAGTTAGTTGGTTAGTAAAATAGAGTAAATATATGTAATGAAAAAGAAAGGTGAGTTTCCTTCCTTGTTCTTACTTGTGATTTTTCAAGTATAGAACTGAATTATAAATGAACTCCCAGTAAAAAACGATATAACTTAAAATAAACTTTTATCACTTGGAAAGATCGCTATATATTCGCACTTTGAACGCTTGACCTCTAATTCGCTTGGCACCCGGGGCCGAAGTTGAGGAGGACAACTGGGAAAATACAGATCCTAGTGCATTTGCGATTTCTGCAGGAGTAGAGAGTTCCTGTCCGTTCCAGTTAATTAGTGGAGTAGATGTTGGAGGAATTTTGCCATTTAACAATTTTATCTTATTCCAGATCAGTCTGATGTCTGTATTTTTATTAACTGAGGAAGCAAATTTAATCCAAGATTTTTTTTTGCTTTCCGTCTGATATAACGGGCTCTTGCTTTAAGTCGCTTATAATTAATAAGATTGGAAGTGGTTGGATGTTTGTGGAATTGATTCCAAGCTTTGTTTTTGTCTTTTTTTGCATTGTACACTCTTCGTTCCACCAATAATTTAATTTTCGCCTTTTCCTGACTTGGTATTGCGGAATTGCAGCGGTTAGAATTTGGTTTGTTATATGTTCAGTAACATGGTTGATAGAAGAGCTCTGTATGATATGGTTGTCGAACGAGACAAGCGTGCTATATTTTATCCAGTCAGCCTTCGGAAATTTCCATTTTACTGGATTGTCTGTTGGTAATGAACAGGAAGTTTCAACTTTGCATATTATTGGGAAATGATCGCTGTTGTGGGGGTCGTTAAGAGTTACCCACTGGATACTTGGATAAATCACTGGAGAGCAAATGGAAAGGTCTATTGCAGAGGTTGATCCGGTAGGAAAATGAACATAGGTGGGAGAGCCAGTATTTAACAACGTTAGATCCTGTCTATCTATTAACGTTTCAACAAGTTTTCCACGCCTGTCTAAGCTGGAAGAACCCCATAATAGGTGGTGAGCATTAAAGTCACCTAGTAGACAGAAGGGAGGTGGTAGTTGCAACACAAGATCTTCGATTTCCTGAATGGCTATGGACGATTAGGTGGGAGATAAATTGAGACCAATGTAACGGTGATTCCAATTACTATGCGTGCGGCAACAGCTTCTAAAGAGGTTTGCAATGGAATGCATCTGGAAGGAACTCTTGAGTCCAGCAGGATAGCTACTCCTCCATGAGCACTATTAGTGTCAGATCTATCTTGTCTGTAGATAGTGTAATTTTTGACTGTAGTGGAAACTTGGGGTGTCAAGTTGGTTTCCTGTAGGCACATAGCTACAGGATTGAAGCAGTGAATTAGTTCATTGATATCATCGATGTTGCTGCGAAAGCCTCTACAATTCCACTGAATGATTTGTTCCATTATTTGGTTTTGTTCGTGGAAGATGTATCTGACTGCTTTTTGTAAGTTGATTGTTTATGACGGTCCGGTTTTGGTTTCTCTTTTCGGGGAAAAGTGGGACGTCCCGATTCATTGCTATCGTCCATATCATCTTCTGCGTGTATTTCAAGCAGTTCTTGACCGATAGATTCATCCGTATCCATGCTTGTTAGACCTGATACTTTCGTCTCAGCAGAATACGATTTTTGCAAATTTTCTGCTGCCTGACGATGAGGAAGTCTCTGGGTTGGAATTGAGAGTGGCGTGTTATTGCTTTGGTCTGTTGAATTCGGTTTAGATGGATGCTGGATCAAGAGTACTGATCGAGCCCAGTCTGATATTGATATATTTGGAGAGATGGATACTTCAGTCTGACATGCCACTGATTCCTGTCTGAGAGTGGTAGAAGCATAAGTGCGTTTTGGCATACTTAAGTTGATCTGTTTTTTCGCTTCTTGGTAAGAGACTTTATTTTCAATTTTATATTTTTGTATTTTTTTTCCTATCTTCCACAGTTCAGTCTTTAGAGTAGGCTGGATGTTTGCCACTACAATTAGGACACTGTGGTGTTGGAGCTTTGCATTCTGCTTGTGTGTGATTCTTGCAGCTGCAGTTTGGACATATGGCGTCTCCACGGCATGCTGTCTGAGAATGGCCGAACTTTTGACATTTAAAGCATCTGAGCGGATTTGGGATATAAGGCCTAATGCGGCAATTCAAGTAACCTGCTTTGACAGAATCCGGTAGATTTGGAGTACTGAAAGTCAAGATTATGTTTCGCGTGGGAGTTAAGTTGCCGTCTTTTCTGATCATGATACGTTTTGCATGAGACATTTTGATCTTTTAGCTCCTGGACAATTTCTTCCTCAGAAACGTGTAACAGATCCCATTCAGAGAACACTCCTTTGGAAGAATTTAGTGTGTTGTGTGGGGTGACCTGAATCGGTATTCCGCTTAAAGAAGTAAGTTTTAGTAGTAACTCAGAATGTCTTGAGTAACAAGTCTCTACTAGTAGATCTCCTGATTGGAGACGTTTAACCATTTTTGGTGAACCTGCAGCGTTTTCTAGGCATCTCTGGATGATGAAAGGTGAGAGCTTGCTCACAGGTTGGGATGACAAAGAGTGTATTATTAGGAAAGCTGGAGATTCCTGCTTCCTAGTATCTTTTTTAAGTCTCTTTGAAAGAGAGAAGTCATGGTCGGTGTCATTGTCAAGTTCCTGTTGAGAGCACTTTGGCTCTAAACGTGGAAATTCGCTTGTTTCCATCTTTGCTCCTTTTCGCCCCGAGGGTTGGTTTTTCCCCCAGGTTACCAGCCCCGCCACGTGGAGGCAGGAGCGGTGCCACCAGTGACCAAGCGGTTGTTTAAGTTAGTTGATTTGGTTAGTGATATATATATATAAAGAATAAGAAAAGAAAGGTGGATTGCCTTTCTGGGTTCTTACTTTTGACTTCTAAAGCACAGAACCACTTCAAGTAAATAAAATAACAGCCGCACTGGAAAATAAAGAAACTATATCACTTTGGAGATCACTCTATAATCACTGGAAGAAAATCGCTTGTCACTATCGCTTGGCACTCGGGGCCCAGTGGCTATAAATAACCGTCCATATGAGGAAATAGGGGGAAAAAAAAAAAAACTTCGAATACGTGGGTTGCAGAGCTTGGTAACTAAACAACTAGGGGGATTGAGGGGGAGCCTGATTGAGGATATAAGCCTTTAAGAGAAGACAGTAAACTGAATGAAGTTGAAATTGCTATGGTTTAAAATGATACCAGATGGGCCATAAATTCAATTATGGGTGAAGAGATTTAGAGTGGATTGCGGTAAGTTTTCTTTTAGTCAGCGATTTTTTTCTTTATTGGAACAATTTACCTCCCCTAGGGAAAAGTAACGATCAACTGAATGGGAACTTACGTGAGGAGGAAGTCACATAGCTATTTTTATTTTGTTAGTAGCATTATCATTATACTTTTTGGCTAGTCCAGCAGCAGCCTGAGGCTGCTGCTGCCAATATGGCTAGTTCCAATTCCTCCCACCTTGATAGAAATTGACAAGGTTGTATATACATTTATACGTAAGCCCACGAGCATCAAGCGAATCAAAACTTCGGAATTCTGGCTCCAAATTGGCCGGCTATAAAGGGCAACTTCCGAGTTGTACTAACTACGGAGTTTGCAAACCCTCAGTTCTGGTTGAATTCTTTCATAGATGAAAAAATAATTACTTTTGCCGTGAGGAAGACAGGAATTAACTCTTCACCAAATTTTTGATACCCGCTCTTATAGAATCGTCCAGCCATCCTTCAAAGCTAAATCTGTAATTTGAGAATGGCGATTATCCATAAATTGAAGAATGTAGTAAAATACTTTCTTATTTGAATAATTCAAAGTTCGTTTAAGTGTTTGTTACATAATTACCCTAAATTTGACACAAACGTGATGGATTCAGAAACCTTGTCAGATCCTATCATTACACTAATACATGAGCTGATACCAGCTCTTCATCCCTTGGAATTCTACTAATTTTGCCGCATGACGGCCAAGAGATTAGTCTGGTGATAGGATCCAGAAAAGGTTTTGAAACATTAACTTCGTATAAGATTTAGTCAAGTTGGGTCACAGGCACTTAATAAACTAAATTCCACACGGTACCAAATTGTTTCATCATATTTTACAGAAAATCTGCTAGCAGATAGCAACAGGCTCGCCCTTTACGACGGATTTTTCCCTAAGCTCTCTCTCTCACTCTTTCGCTCTCATCCATCAACTAAACGCTGATTTTTCATAAGTCGCAAAAACTATTAAGTACTATGCTGCGTTTGACACGCTCGCAACTTGACAGAAAAAGTGCTCACATGCGTGATATTTCTAAAAAGAGATACGCACAAAACAAACGCTAAATGAATCATACAAATTTGACCCATGTCCAAACGGCGATTCGTTTAACCCATTTGGACAGGAGTCAAATTTTTGTGATAAGCAAACAATTTTTTACATTCTTCTCTTTTTTAGATATTTGATTTTATTACACACAGACAAATTAAACACAAAATGAGTGTATGAATAGTAACAAGATTACAATAATTGTTACTTTAAATATTGAAACTCTTCTTTATTCGCCATTTTCTCCCCGTACTCTTAGTTAAACAAATGTAATTATAGATATTATTCTAGCAGAGTGTGTTCGCACTGGCGATCCGTACAAAAATAACATCATCGAGGAATCACCCTGCTGCCCAATACAAGCATGAAGTACTGTAGGGGGAAGAGGAAGGGAATAGGAGACATACAAACAAATTAAACTCGTAATTCAGTTTTCTGTTTGGCAACAGGATAATAATTCGATAACCTCTACATAACAAAGGTGTGTCCGTGTTTTGTCGATGTGGAAGGTTGTTAATTACGTACAATGTCTACATCTCAGAGGGTTGGTTTATGGTACAATTACGATACGCAATTGGTGTTCATTTCTCTTCTTTGATGTAAATGACATCAACTAACGCACCAATAATTATATTAAAATTTGAATAGTAAATTAATATCATTTAGCATTAGCATTAGTAGAGGCATATGATGCAAGAAAGCAAGCAAGCTTAATCTCTATTAATTAACACTGACAGACTACAGTCCAATATCTAGATGTAGGTGCAAATCTCTAAGATTCTGTTTTTCACTGAAAAACAGAGACCCTTATTAATCAATCAGGACTTGAAGAGCATGTTTTCAAAGCAATAAAGAATAATTATTTCTTTATTCAATAACCCTACGTAAAACATGACGAAGTTCGGTATTCATAATCATTCAAATTAGTGAATTGGCCCTTTGTTTAAATAAACATTGAACCAATGGATATTCAATTTAATTCATAGTTTCATTTAGAGTTATTAACCTAAACGGCAAGCCAAACTTAACCGAAGGAGTTTTCATTCAATAACCACATACCAGAAAGTAACTAAAAACATTAAAATTTGGTAACATGATGTAAACGAACTTTTGGTTTCATAGTTTTGAGTATCGGTGTTTCCAGTAATTCTAATATTATTAACTAATTATAATATTATTAATTCGAGGGCTTAGTGTCAGACAACGTTAACTAAAAAATTGCATTCTTGTTTTGAGACAACTTTAAGTTTAACTTTATACAAATAATAATGCATATCATTTTATTGAACTCTATCTCTAGTACTTTACAAGAGACTGGACTATAAGCACATTTCCGGTAAACCAAGAAAATATCAAATGTTCTTGGTTAATTACAAAAACGTTCACTACAAAGTGATTTTTTAGTTATCTGACATTAAACCCTCGTATTGTTTATAGATATTACGAGCCAAACAAAGGACATGCTGTTTGATTGACAGCAGCAGCTATCGAAAGACAAACGCATCTTCGCGTTAGAAGTCGTTATCTGGGTCATCAGCGCAATAACTTCAGGCTACCCCTTTTCGAAATATAGCCTAAAACAGGCATGTTCTTGATACAGGTTTTGTTTGGTTTATAGTTACGACTACGAATTTTCACGGGTCGATAAAATATAACTAGACTGTGCTTCTTTTTCAGCAGTGTAATTGCTTAACCTGAGCCTACCAACTCGTTGTTTCGAGCGAGACTTCGAATTCTCAAACATCCATGCCGCTCGAACGGCAAACGCAGTCTACTTTCAGTAAAACTAAAATATTTACGTGTTTCTTTGTGTTTCAGATGTGTGTGAAGATACGATAATGAATTCCAGTTAGTCATACATAAACAATCGTGGTTAGACAAGGGCTAAAATTTTTACAAGGAAGCTGCTGTTCATAACGTGTGTAAAGAATAATAGACAAATGCACAAAAAATACAACCTAAAATGCGAAACTGTCTTCTATAATTATGTGGCCCTAAATAAATAACCCTAAACTTTATCTCAATAAAAGAAAAATACAAAAATCCTTCTTGAAAAGGAGTTTAAAAGTTAAGGAAAGCTGTTTTTTTATAATTGAATTCACTCACCTTTTACCTGAGCAGATAAATGAAGATTAAAGAAAAAAAATATGGGAAATGGGCTGGAACGCACTACTGTCACTTTGATAAGCGAAAACAATAAAAATGTTTAAAAATAAAACAAACCACAGGCAGTAAATGACAGTTCGTATAATAAAAAATGGCAGACAGAATAACTTTATCGCAACGAGATAAACATACGCTTAGCAACCATTCTGCAAACTTTGTTTTTTTTTTTGTCTAAGTGAGAATGAATGATGTATTGTTCGATGATGAAACTGGGGGAAAGACGCCCTCTGCATACTCTTGAGAAATTTAAAAAAAAAAACTAAAAATTTTTTTTAAACGTCTGAACGAATACTTGTTCAGAAGAAATTTAAACCATTAAAGGACTTTGATTTTAAACACGTAGAAAAATAAAATACAAATTTATGGATATAGTGCGAAACAAAAAAAAAAAAAAACTGATAATGTCTCATAATGCAGAAATGTTAAGAGATAAAGCGTTAACTGGTTATAAGCATTTTTTGTTAATTTTCTTTATTGTTTGTACGCAGACTCCTGGCAGTAATATGACCTTGACGTCTACCCTGACAGGCCACAGATTTCATGAAAAACTTACCTGGTTATGTGAAATTGTGCTTGGAGTGTATTAATGCGCGCCTTCTTTTCCAGTAGATTGCCATCTTATTAATTTTATCTCTTTATTTCTTTCATAATAACTTTAAAACGTTGTAAATTTTGTATATTTTCGTCACTAAAATACTCATTAGTTACAATGAAAGAAAGAAATTATCAGTTATGAGTGAAATTACTGAAAAATTATTATAAGAATTAAAATATAATTCTAATAATTTTTTCATTATAAGAATTATAACATCTAGCGAATATGATAAATATAAAATAGTAACGTGAAATTTTTATACATATATATTTTTTAGGGTTCTTGTCATTTTCAGAGCAAGAACTTTTGCACACTCCAAGCTATCATTCACACTTTAACCTCATAACATTCAAACCAGATTTCTCTACACTGGTTCGCCAAGCAACAGCTGCTCCACATCAAAGATCAACAACTGCTAAAAAAAAAAATATATCGTATCTATTCTGTACCAGAATTCCGCTGTAAATGTCGGTTTAAGATTGGATTCTGTGCCGAATCCAACCTTAAACCGATATTTACAGCGGAATTCTGGCTGTTAAAATGGACCAACACCATATTCCACATTTCCGAACCCTCAGATCAACGCAGTTAGCAGATGCGCTTCGACTGCGTAGGTTGCGATCTAGCATCAAAGAAAGAAGGCAACTATTGACGATCAAGATGGCCAAGTGGAAAATAACAGAGCTGAGTTTCTGGGGTCAATGCTGTAGTTGTTGTTAGAGAGCTTAACGACACATAGGCTGCTACGGCCATATCTCCGGTCTTTAGCACATCTATTAACAATCCATAATCAGTTAGTACTCATCGATATATTCCTGCCTAATCAAATGCTGCCCTCACTCCAAGAAATAGTAAAAAAAAAAAGTAAAAACGCTGACCTCCAAGAAATACCCCCAGCCAAATGCGCTTTTAAAATTTGTATCGTCACGTCATATATACAGGGTGATTCACTACCAGTGCGACAAACTTGCAGGAGGTGTAGGGGGCACAAAGACGAATCGGAATCACATAGCATTGCAGGGTCGAAATGCCTCCGTCATGCGGTAGAGAACGTTGAACGGGAGGTCGCGTGAACAGCGATCCCGCTGGAAGTCAGCATTTGCGAACCAGTTTCCAAGGCAGTAGGATGGACGAGTATTCAAACGTTGAACTGGCCGACATGCACCTCGCGTATAGAGTGCGGACTGTAACGAGCGCGCCGCTCTGCGCTAGTACCAGGAACGTTTCCCGCACAGGCGTGCTCCTCATCATACGATTTTCGCACGTGTGCACAGAAGGTTACTTGAGACTGGTTGTTTCACGAGAGGTACCATGAATCGAGAGCGAAGGACGAGGCCACCAGACAATGAGGAGAATGTCCTACGTCTTGCAGAAGGCAATCCGAGTACGAGTACTCGAGCGATAGGCCAACGATTGGATATTTCCCAATCCACTGTATGGAGGATACTGTCAACAAACCAAATGAGTTCATACGATCTTCTAAATTGCATATCAAATGCAGTTTATTCTGAGGAAGGAGTTAAAAATAACAACCACCGTTTAATACCAAAGTTTACCTTTTTTTAAAATACTGTTTTTCACTTTAATTTCAAAAATATTTATTATCCATCTTTATAATTGTAGGTACTTTTCTGGAATTAGTTTACTTGTGAATGTAAAACATAACCTAATTTTAATAAAATTTATGCTTCACTACTTACAATAAAAACTATTTATTATTATTTCAATTATAAAAATTAATATTATAAAGACCATACTTCCCCTTAAATGCCTAAAAGAAGTGCATGTTTACAGAAGAGATGAAACCCCGGGGGTTCACATGTGGTGGTGAGTATGGGCTTGGCACACTCAGGGTCCTGAACTGGATCTCTCTGTGTGTGTGTGTGTGTGTGTGTGTGTGTGTGTGTGCGCGCGCAGCATAAGCCTCAGGCTTCCTTGTACCATATGGATATTAATAATAATCTGCAACGCGTCCAATCATTGGAGCCTGCGGATTATCCACTCCGGAGGACTCTTGATACTTGTTTTCTTCAACAGAAACGGTTCGCAAATGCTGACTTCCAGCGGGATCGCTGTTCACGCGACCTCCCGTTCAATGTCCTCTACCGCATGACGAAGGCATTTCGGACCGTGCAATGCTATGTGATTCCGATTCGTCTTTGTGCCCCCTACAACCCCTGCAAGTTTGTCGCACTGGTAGTGAATCCCCCTGTATATACCCATAGAACCATCTTGCTGTGATGGGAATAATTATATATATCGCGCGCGCGTGTGTGTGTGTGTTTAATGGCGCATAAGCTACGCTGGCTATAGTGCGCCTGTCCTTAGAAATGTTTTAGGAAATAATTCAGATTTGAAGACATTTCTTTTCAGTTTAGAAAAACTATTCAGAAACTATTCACAAAAACTATTTTAGAGATCTAAGGCAGACCTATTTTGGTGAAAGTCATGTTGAGTCTTACTCGTTAGATTTTGGTCTTCAATGATCCAAACGAGTCGTCTGTGGATCATTTTCTCAAGGATTTTACAGAGGCAATTGGAGATGGGAAATTGGCTGATAACTATAAGGACTGCAAGGATCTTTTCCAGGTCTCAAAAAGGCCACAACTATGGCGTGGTGCCAAGATGTAGGATAAATGTTTTCCAAAAATATTCGATTGTAAAAGAAAAGCAGCAGTTGTAAATGTTTGTCATCAAGGTGCTGTAACATGTAATATATTCCATCGGGCCCTGCTGCGTGCTGTTCTAACGGCTTGTAGAAGTTAAAAATACTGAAGAGGTTGGTTATACGGCAAGATCAGAGAGGTGCGAAAGTCGATAGGTCGCTCGCTGTTCAGTGATGTTCTTGATTTTCTGGAATTCCGGGAATAAGCCTGAGGCCGTTGAGACTTGAGCAAAGGTTTTGCTCAATGCATTTGATATAGCCAGAAAGCAGAGAGTTCTGGCCTATTCCAGGAAAGGGATGATCGGTAACTTTCCAGAAAGCTGTCTATTTTTTTCCATATTAATTTAGAGTCAGTGTTTCTATTTACAGTGGATGCAAACTGAGTCTAGGAATCCTTTTTAGCCTGTCTTTGAATGCGACGCGCTCTTTCCCTTAGTTTCTTATAGTTAATGAGATTAACTGTTGTTGGTGATGGTCGAAATAAATTCCACGGTTTATTTTTTTCTCTTTGCTTTCGTGCATTCCACAGTAGTTAAAACGGTGTCGAGCCGTAGGATTCGTTAATGGAACAGAGTGTTTAGCTGCTGATAACAAATGGGATGTGATATATTCCGTTACTTCAATTGGGTTGTAATCGTATAATTTCCTCATCCAAAGTGATAGATGACTGAAATTTGACCCAGTTGGCAAGAGAATTTCCATTTCCTGCAGAGTTCGGCTAATGGTGATTGTGCATGTTGAAAATAATTGGGAAATGATCGCTGCCCATGGGGTCATTCATAACAGACAATTCCATGGAAACAGTATCGGGGAGCATATTGAGAGATCAATTGCAGAAGTTTGTCCAGTTGGCAATTGTATGCGAGTAGGTGTACCTGTATTAAGAATAGTAACGTTTTGCCTATCCAGAAAGGTTTCGATCAGTCAGCCATGTGTATCTAATTTGGAAGATGCCCATAAGGGGCGGTGACCATTGAAATTCCCCAACAAACAGACAGGGGAAAATAACTGCATTAGAAGGTTTTCCAGATCATGGTAAGAGAAAGTATGATTTGATGGAAGATGGATTGAAACTAGTGTTATCGCAACATAAGTAATGAACATATACAGTAACAGCTTCAATTTCTGTTTTAAGCACAATTTGCTTCGCTGGGATCTACGAGTTGATCAAGATCCACTACGGACCGCCCAGTCGGAGAATGACATTTTATGGGGACTGTAACTTCACTTTGGGTGGACAATGTTCGTTGTTTTTGTGTAATATTGGCATAGGCACGTTTGGGCATAGTAGGAGCAATTATTTTCCTCGCTTCTTGTCCTTGTTCTCAACCTTATATTTAACATTTTTTTCTCAGTCTTCCATCTGTCAAAAGTTTTGGAATACGCAGGATGGCTGCCCAATTGGGACGAGTCATTTCTGTTCAAAAATTCAGACTGAGTATGATCGGAAGATCCACATTTTGGACAAACTGGGTTTCCTCTGCATGTCGTCTGAGAGTGGCCATACTTTTGGCACTTGTAACATCCCAAGAAATGGGGTATGTATGGACAAACACGGCAAAGATAACCCGCTTTCACTGATGATGGTAGGTTTTGGGATTTAAGCGTAAAGATAATATTCCTAGTGGGTGTAAGGTTATGTCGTTTTTAACCATGCTTCTTTTTGTCGCAATAAGATTTCGATCCTGAAGTTCTTGAGTTATTTCATTCTCCGCCACGTTCAAGAGATACCAGCTAGATATCACCTTTAGATGTATTTAGTGTTTTATGGGGAGACACACTCACTGGTATACTTGTAACATTTTGTGAGTTGTAAGAGTTTCTCTGAATGTCTATGGTTTGCTGTTTCTAATAGTAGGTCTCCAGATTGTAGCCTTTTTACTGTCTTAGGAGATCCAGCAATACTCTCCAGGTTTTTCTGGATGAGAAAAGGAGAACTTGCTAACAGGTTGTTCTGAAATTGAGTGCATAATTATAAATGCAGGAAACTGTTGTTGGTGAAGTAGTTTTCAACCTCTTGTGTTGTGAAATATCAAAATCAGTATCATTCTCTGGCCGAGAGCTTGTCGGCTCTAGAGGTGAAAACACATTTTGCTCCTTTTGGCCCTTGGCATATGTGCTTTTCTGCACAAGGTTTCAGGCCCCTTCTCGGGGAGACAGAAGCAGTGCCTGATGTGACCAAGCGAAAAGTAGTAGGGGGTTAGTAATAAAACTGAGAAAAAAAGAAAGGTAACTTCCCTTTCTTGCTCTGTACAAGTACTTTTGTGACAAGAGCTGTTATTAAATAAAGTTTGCTTAAAGAGAGGAAAATAAAAGAACTATGCAGAATGCATATACCTTTTTTTAAAGGATTTTTTATTTTTTAAACATGAAAATTGTTTTAAACATCTGACTCATCCTTATATACCTAGTCTGATTTCATCTTTGTCAGATGAAATCCTACTAGGTATATAAGGATGAGTCAGATGTTTAAAACAATGAAACATAAATAGTGGCCATTGATAAAACACCGTAATTCGGTAAACATGCTTGACTGTTAAAATGGTGTCACACTGCCAGCACACTTGAGGGTCATCAATAGAAAAGAATGTGAGATAACGGTGTTCTCTGTCGTCGCCTCCTCAGTAAGCAGATCTCAATCCAACGTTATGCCAATAATCAAGTAGAACGAGCTCTTCGGAGTAGAGATCTGTGTATAGTTCAATATGAAACAACTGTTGGAAGCAATTGAGTCACCGTGGACTAGCATCCCTAAGGAACGCTTTTGATGCTACTTAGAGTCGTTGCCACAAAGAATCCAGGCTGTTTAGAGGGCTAAACTTGGGAACGGAGTGGGGATCTATTCGCTATTAAACGAGTTTACCTAATAAAATGATCACTCAATGTATTGTGTTACCTTCTTTAAAACACAAGTACAGTGAAATTTGCTGATCTACTGTTTGTTGCCATAAATTCTACCGGAATTTCTCTAATTTTCCTGATAGTAGCACTGTATTTGGCAAAATGTACTTGGCCAGACACGATGGAGTGCCATAAAGGTTATGGTCTGCCCCCTAAGGTCTCCCCTCAGCTCTTCCAATGTGGATAACAATACAATAGAAAAAGCACCACATACAAGATTAAAGATGCAGTTTAAGAAAGTGCAAATAGGAAAAACAACAACCACCAATTCCAAATCTGACTTGTGAGCAATAAATATTTTCTGCATGGCCTGTCAGCCCATGCAATACCAGGTTGAGAGCTCTAATAATTCTGCTATATTTATTTATATTATATATATGAAGTAGTTTAATACATTTCATGGTCATGATGGCGAGAGATGGTCAGAAAGTTCTGAGAACAAAGTATAAAAACGTAAGTACAAAGTTTTGTTTTTATAATTATTTTATTTAATCTGAAAATTTAATCCTTCAAAAAAATCTTCACGTTTGGCATCAAACCAAACTTCCACAGCTGCCTTTAGCATTTCATCTTAAAAATTTGTTTCACAGAGAGCAAAATTGAAGTTTCTGAACAAATAATAACCGTCACTTGGAACCAGATGTGGTCTATACAGGGGTGGAGTGGTTTGATTATTCAAATCTCGATTCATGAATATTAGCCTGTGCAATATGGGCTTTGTTCTTGAGTTCATTGTCATGGAAAAGCAAAATTCGATGATCAAATTGCAGCTTTTAACTTTAGAATAAGGCTAGCTTAATTACTGAACCATGTCATTGTGGTTTTATGTGCAACATAATCAATTAAAAACAATCGTTTTATGTGGAGAAAATTGAGGACAGCACTTTTCAGCTGCTGGTTGGGCTCGAAATGGGTAGGAAATTTCTTATGGTTCCACTGCATGCATTCTAATGTGGATTGAGGATCACAAAATTATATAACCAGGTTTCATCGCCAGTCAACAAACGGGATAAAAATCTAACTGGAGTAGTACATCTTAATGACTCTACCCTCTGATATTTTTATGATTGGAAAGTTTTCTGAGAACCCATCTTGCACAAAATTTGGATATTCCCAAATTGTTGTTGTTGTTGTTTTGGTTTTTTTGGCACAAGGGCCTCCTGGGCCATATTGTGCCTTTTCTTTATTAACTTATGACTGAGTTATTAATATAATTGTTGTCAGAGGCCATTATATACATTTATGCTCTTCAAGTATCTAAACATTGCTTCAAAATTTGCATTATTTCCCAGTATGTGTTGTAAATTTAAAGGTTCCAACAGATTGGATGCAGAATAAAAAGTGGATTTCCGGTTACTTGAATAATTAGGGCATTCTATTAGAATATGTTTGATTGTTAGCTGAGTCTGACAGAATGAACATTGAGGTGGGTTTTCTCCCATAAGCAAGAACAAATGAGTTGTATATGAGTGTCCAATACGGAGTCTTGCCAAGATCACTTCTTCACGTCTGCTTTTCCTGAAACTAGAAGTCCACAACTGAGGTTCTTTTTTAATCTGAAACAGTTTATTATTTACTTGTGTTTGCCACAGATTAGTCCATTGAAGCCTACATGCTGTTTTAATAGTGGATTTATAATCAATGTGTGGGACTTTCAGATGATAGAGTGATCTATTTGTACGATGTTTAGCAGCATGATCTGCACTTTCATTACCTGGGATGCCGACATGCCCAGGTATCCAGCAGAAGGTAACCAACTGTTTGGATGTTTGATATTGGTATAATTGAGACCGTATCTGTTTCAGAATGGGATGTTGGGAAGAAGTAGTAGATTGAATGGCAGTGACGACACTTAAGGAGTCGGTGTATATAAGAGCTTTTCTGATTTGCTGTTTGGTTATATTATCTAGAGCTAGTTTTATTGCATACAGTTCTGCGGTATAGATACTGCATTCTATAGGAAGAGACACAGCTATTGAAAAAGCAGAAGAGATTGCTGCAGCACCTACAGCTTCATCTGTTTTGGAGCCATCTGTATATATGTGAAATTTCTCTGCGTTTTCTAAGGCGTGGGCTTTATGCAGCTGCTGGAAGTTGTTGTTTGGCAAGGAGCCTTTTCTCCATCTCAGAAAGTAATTATCACAGAGCGGTGAGTAATGAGACCAGGGTTGTTCAGGAGGAGCTACGTCTTCAAGGATATGCTGGAAGTTAATATTCCAACTGAGCATCAGTTCTTGCAATCTAATACCCGCAGGGCGGTTTTCATTAGGTTTATTACGATATAGCATTTCATACTGAGGGTTAAACAAGTATTCCCAGCAAGGATGAGATGGAATACTTTTTATTTTTGCAGCATAGCTACATAGTAAGGATTTTCGTCTAAGGTGTAATGGCGGTTCATTTGCGTCAATATACAGGCTATGGACTGGAGATGTCCTGAAGGCACCTGTGGCTATCCTTAGGGCACTATGTTGGACAGTATTTAGACGTAGCAAGGAATTGTTTCTTGCAGAGTCATAGACAGGTGACCCGTAATCTAAGCGGGACCGGATAAAACTTTTATAAAGATGTGTGAGGGAGTGTCTATCAGCACCCCAGGAGTTAGATGACACAGCTCTTAAGATGTTTAATTTCTTTTGACAGGCCGTTCTAAGGTAGGCTACGTGATTGGAAAAATTAAGTTTACTGTCTAGATATAAACCCAATAAACGAAAATTGTTGGTAAGAGGAATCCGATTGTTTTTTAAATATATTTCAGGATCTGGATGTAATTTTCGTATTTTACAGAAATGAATTGCAGTCGATTTATTTTCTGCTAATGAATAGCCATTTCGTTGCGCCCACAATTCTATTCTGGCTATGGACATTTGAAGTTGCCTTTCAATAGAAATCATGGTTTGTGACTGGCAAGAGATAATCAGGTCATCGGCAAACATGTATGATTCAACTGTTTTTGGTATGTCTTGTGTTATATTTGTAATTCTTATTGTGAATAGTGTTGCACTCAAGATGGAACCCTGCGGTACACCCTCCTCTTGTTCAAATGATTTGGATATAGCGTTCCTATATCTGACCTGAAAAGATCTGTAGTGTAGGAAATTTTGTATAGTTTGGTTTGGTTTGGTTTGGGGTTTATTGGCGCATCAGCAACTGAGGCTATAATGCGCCAAATACCGGTCATATATAAAAAGTGAAAATATTCAGTGACCTAAGTAGTTAGGCCACCATGTCAAGATATAAAAGGAGTAAAAGTACAAAACATATGAGCAAAGGAATGCCAAATGAATTTTAAATTCGATTAAAAAGGTTTACTGATTTTAAAAAGTTAAAAACAGCAGACACATTGTCATTGTCGGATAAAATCTGACTGAGTGTATAAGGCTCAGCCAGAGGACTAAAAGCGGTAAAATAAAAATCACGTTCGTGTCTAAAACGTGGACACTCGGTTAAAATGTGGCGTATACTTAAATAGGTGTCACAATTCTCACACATAGGACAGTCATCTGCCCTCAGCAAAAAAGCATGTGTAAGATGACTGTGTCCTATGCGGAGCCGAGCTAATACAACTTCCTCTCTGCGATTCCTGCGCAGACTAGACTGCCAATGTCCGATTACAGGCTTTATCTGATAGAGCTTGTTTGTGACTTGCTCATGCCAGGATTGTTGCCATTGGGACAGTAATTTGTTGTGTATTAACTGCCTGTAGTCTGTATAGGGGACTAACAGGCAATAACTGTTTTGGGGTTCGGGTGACCTGGCCGCAGCATCTGCCAGTTCATTTCCCACTATCCCAATGTGGCTTGGAATCCAGCAGAAACGAATGTCAAATGAACACTCAAACAAGGAATGCAACGTCTGCTGAATCCGGGTCACAAATGGATGAGGATTATACCTCATACCCGATAAAGCCTGCAGTGTACTTAGAGAATCAGTGTACACCATACACTTTTGGTACCTATGGGTTTTAATGTGGTCCAAGGCTAACTCTATAGCATACAACTCAGCTGTATATATGCTGCATTGTTGGGGAATCTTTCCAGATATAGAAAGACCTGGAAAGATAGCAGCACATCCAACAGACAACTCCGAGCCATCAGTGAAGATAGGCAAGAAGTCGGAATATTCGGTCCGGTGGGCAGCGTAGAGTTGGTGGTAGACAGAAGATGGAGTTGTGGACTTTCCCCAATTTTTAAGGGAGAAGTCGCATGATGGAATGCGAGCATGCCAGGGTGGAAGTGATTGCCTTGGTGACTGGGCAACATTGTCTACCGTGATGTCGAGCTCTCTGAGCAGATCTTGGACACGGATACCAAAAGGCCGATTGGCAGTCTGACGAGTGTTATATAAGTTTTCCCATTGTGGCTTGAAAACGGACGTCCACGTAGGGTTGTCTGGCAGGGATTTTAATTTAACAGTATATTTTAAAGACAATTGCTTTTGTCGCAATGACAGTGGTGGTTCAGATGCTTCAACATATAAACTCTGGACAGGGGATGTTCTAAATGCTCCAGTAGCAATTCGGATGGCTTGGTGGTGGACTGGGTCCAGCCATCTAAGTACGCTGTTTCTAGCCGATGTATACACTTGGGACCCATAGTCTAGTTTAGATCGGACAAGTGCACGATAGAGGCTGAGCAAAGTGGAGCGGTCTGCTCCCCATTTATTGGAGGAAATAGAGCGTAGGAGATTCAGCCCTCTTGTGCACCTTGTCCGAAGTTGACGAATGTAAGGTAAAAATGTCAACTTCTTGTCGAAAATGAGCCCCAAGAATTTTGTCTCAGGTGCTACTGGAATGATGTCTTGTCCGAGTTTAAGTTCTGGTTCAGGGTGAAGGTTCCGTTTGCGACAAAAGTGTACGCAAACGGTCTTCTGTGGCGAGAACCTAAAACCATTAGTCACTGCCCAAGAGTTGACGTGGTCTATGGCATGCTGCAATTGTCTTTCGATGACCCTCATATTGCATGACTGCAAAAAGATGCTAAAGTCATCTACAAAGAGGGCACCGTTTACGGTAGGAGGAAGTTGTTCGGTTATAGAGTTAACTTTGATTGCAAAAAGCGTAACGCTTAAAACTGATCCCTGTGGAACTCCCTCTTCTTGGCAGAATGGTCGGGAGAGGGTGGATCCCACACGAACTTGGAAAGACCGGTCTGTAAGGAAGTTTTTGATAAAGAGGGCAATGTGTCCTCTAAGACCAAAGTTATATATATCTTTTAAAATTCCATATCTCCAAGCCGTGTCATACGCTTTTTCCATATCAAAGAAAACTGACACCTGGTGCTCACGTTTTAGGAAAGCATCACGTATAGATGTTTCCAAGCGGATTAAATGGTCAAGTGTTGACCGATTCCTTCGGAAGCCACACTGTATCCTGGAAAGGAGGTCATTAGCTTCTAAATACCACAAGAGACGAGCATTGACCATTCTTTCCAGGATCTTGCACAAGCAGCTCGTCAGAGCAATAGGACGGTAATTGTTTGGTGTTTTTGGATCCTTTCCTGGTTTCGGAAAGGGAAGGATAGTTGCCACATGCCACGAGTCCGGAAATGTCTCTTCAATATAGATTCTATTATAGAGACAGAGCAAACGATCCATGGATTCCGATGAAAGATGTTTAATCATCTCATAATGGATGTCGTCTGGCCCAACAGCACTCGCCTTGGAGAGTAAGAGTGCTGCTTTCAGCTCCCACTGTGTAAAGGGCTGATTGTATTCCTCGCGATTGTTAGAGGACAGCTTCAGGTGATGTTTTTCTGCTGTCTGCTTGTGTGCGAGGAACTCTGGGGGGTAAGCTGTTTCTGAAGACACTTTAGCAAATGTCTCCCCTAGAGTATTTGCAATTGCAGTTAGATCTGCAATTGTACATCCATTATGTTCCAGGATCGATGAAGGGTGTGAGTTGTATTTGCCCTTCATTTTCCGAACTTTGTCCCAGATGGCTTTGGGATTGGCGGCCCTTGTAAGGGAAGATGTAAATTTGATCCAAGATTCCTTTTGGCTCTGACGTCTAATGTACCGTGCTTTGGCACGTGCACGTTTAAAGGCTATTAAATTATCTGTGGTGGGGTAACGGCGGAAAAATCCCCATGCTTTGTTTTGAGCCTTCCTAGCCGCTGTGCATTCTCCATTCCACCATGGTTTTGGAAAACGTGGAAAACGGGACGATGTCCTGGGAATTGCAACTGCTGCTGCCTGGACTATACTTTCTGTGACGTTTTTTACTGCCTCATTAATTGGCTCCTGGCTGACTATGGTGGTATTAAACGTTGCCAGATGACGAAAGGCATTCCAGTCGGCATGATCGATCTTCCAACGTGGTATCCTCGACTGGTGACATTGTCTCCCATTTGAAATGGTGGATAACACGGGGAAGTGATCACTACCATAAAGGTTATCTTCGACCTCCCAAGTACTCAGAGGCAGGAGGGAAGAGGAGCAGATGGAAAGATCAATAGCAGTAAATGTACGGGTAGCCGTGTGGAAAAAGGTGTTAGATCCCACATTTAGAAGGGCCAGATCATTGTTTTCAAGCAATCGCTCGATAATCCGACCCCTTCTGTTGATGTCAGAACTACCCCACAGCGGATTATGTCCATTAAAATCCCCTAATAATAGGAAAGGGGGTGGCAGTTGCTTAATGAGATCATCAAGGTCTGCCTGGGCGGTGTCGTTCCCAGGTGGCAAATAAATGGAGCAAACAGTTAGTAGGAACCCTACTGTAAGACGAACTGCTACAGCCTCTAGATTAGTGGTAAGAATCACAGCTTGAAAGGGGGTGTGGTTACCCACAAGGATAGAAACTCCTCCGTGGGCAGGTCCATCCCCAGCTCTGTCTCTGCGAATAACTGAGCAGTTCCGTAAGTAAGGGTCTTCATTTGCCGTTAAATATGTCTCCTGTAAGCAAAAGCAAGTTGGTTCATGCTTACTCAGGAGGGCCTTGATGTCATCTCTATTTCTACGAAATCCACGGCAATTCCATTGGAGAAATTTAAATGTACCCATTATTTTGATTTACTGGGTCCGTCTGGTGGCTTCCGAAGGGCTGAGGGCTTCATTTTCTCAGTCCTGGGTTTATCTCTCTTTGGAAAGACTGGACGTTGGCCTGTGTCCATTTCTTCTTCGTCTTTCGCAAAGAGTTCCAGGACAGGGTCGTCCTGTACCTCCTTATTTTCGACATCCATTGTCTCTTGAATTGTAGATGTCTGCTCCCCTTTCTTCTTGGTTTCTTTAGTACTCTGTTTTGGAAGTGGTGGAGCACTAGGAGGTACGGATATAGCAGTGGCGGCTGACTGTGATTTTTGGGTGGGCTTTTCGGAACTTAATAAATAGCGCGCAATGGGGGTAAAAGACTCCCTTGGTGGAATACTCATATCAGTCTGAGTACCAATGGTACTTTTCCCAGAAGCTTTCTGGGCATATGAGGGCTTGGCGCTATTTATAGGTTGGATGCGTCTTCTGGCCTCCTGATAGGAGATGTTTAGCTCTGTTTTTAGTTTCTGAATTTCCTTCTCCTCTTTCCACCGCTGGCATGCTCGAGAGTATGCAGGGTGTTCCCCTTGGCAGTTTGTACAACTTGGCTTAGAAGCTAAACATTCCTTGCTCTCATGGTCTTTAGCACCACAGCGAGCACAGGCGGGGTTGCCACGACAAGCTGTTTGAGAGTGGCCATACTTTTGGCATTTAAAGCACCTCAGTGGGTTGGGGATATAAACCCTCACTGGGCAGTTTAAATAGCCTGCTTTTATGGAACTTGGAGGCCGTGGGGTGTTAAACGTTACGATGAGAACTCGGGTAGGGACGAGATTCCCATCCTTCCGCATCGATATTCTTTTGACAGCCGTCACTCCTTGCTCTTTAAGTTCAGAGCAGATCTCTTCTTCAGAAACATGAAGAAGATCCCACTCTGATATGACACCGCGTGAGAAATTCAAGGTTTTATGGGGAGTAACGATGATCGGTAATCCCCCTAAAGATGTGGCTTTCAGTAGTTGCTGTGCATGTTTTTGGCTTGCAGCCTCAACTAAAATGTCTCCAGAACGTAGCCTTTTGACAGATTTTGGGGATCCTGTCAACCCTTCTAATCCTTTCTGGATGAAAAAGGGTGACATTTTCCCGAGTGCCTGCTCTCCGGTGGAATGGAGAATGAGGAAAAGCGGTGTGACAGATGGTGGTGTATCCTCAGTTCTGGCTCTTTTTGCACAAGTATTTTCTGTGGTTTCGTCTCGGTTAGGTAGGGGCCTTGTTGGGGCCCCAGAAGAAATAGAATTTAAATTACTCATAAGAGTAAAGAAAAAGTGTCTGATGCCTAAGTACCTCACCCACCACGGAGCCCTACGAGGGGGCGCCCACTCGTGAACTAGCAGGTACTGCGTACACGAATGGGACGCCGAGTTCGCTTAGAACACCATACCCACGTTTCCAATAGGTCTTTATCCCGTCCCAGGACCAAAGGGAGGGAGACTTATTGGAACGCAGTTGACCCTAGCAGTGTAATACCACCCGCCGATTGATCCCAGTCGGGCCGGTCCGGGACCACCCGTCTCGTCGAAGCAGGGGCCAAAGTGGTGTATTGAAGCTGGGCCCCTCAACCACCAGGATCCCCCTTTCCGCTTCCACGGGTCGCGGCGCACGGCTGCACACGCCGGATTTCAAAGATGTAACCCTGAAACCAAGGTATGGGCGTTAGATCCCAGTGATGCTAATCTGGAAAACCAGCAGCGTCACTGGGAGGTCCCCTCACCACGTACAGGTGCCCACGTCGAGGGGGGAAATTTTGTATAAATTGTGGTAACTGCCCCCTCAGACCGAATGATCGAAGATCCTGAAGGATACCATATCGCCAAGTGGTATCAAACGCTTTCTCAATATCGAGATTGACCATAACCAGATGTTGTCTCTTGATGAAAGCATTGCGGATATTTGTTTCTGCTTTAATCATCACATCTAAGGTTGAGTGGTTTTTCCGAAAACCATACTGATTTCGGTTTAGCAGATTGTTTGTTTCCAGAAGCCACGTTAACCGCCTGTGCACCATTTTTTCTAAGACTTTGCCTAAACAGCTAGTCAGCGATATCGGCCTGTAATTATTCGGTATGGTATGATCCTTACCTGGCTTAGGAAAGGCTAGTACAATTGAGTGACGCCATGAGTGTGGATAAGTATTTTCTAAATAAATTCGATTGTAGAATTTCAATAGGGAACTTATTGCTTTATTATTTAACTTTTTTAACATTATATAGCATACTCCGTCCGGGCCGGCAGCAGTACTTGATGTTTTGTTTAGAGACTCAAAAAGTTCCTTTAACGTGAATGGCTGATTGTACGGCTGAGATGCCTTAGTATAAAAATTTATTTTATGTTGTTCTGCAGATGCCTTAATTTTTTGGAAGGTTTGACTGTATGTGGACACTGCTGATATACTGGCGAAAGACTCAGCTAATGCGTTTGCTATTTCTTTTGGATCAGACAATTCTTGCCCTTTCCAGTTCAGGATTGAGGCTGGAGACTGCACAAATTTACCGTTTAGTGCTTGAATTTTCTTCCAGACAAGTCTGCTGTCCGTATCCTTGTTTATGGTGGAAGCAAAGTCTATCCAGGCATCTTTCTTTGCTTTTCTTCTTTTTTGGCGGAAATTGGCCTTGAGTTTTTTAAAGTTAATAAAATTAGCAGTTGTAGGAAATTTTCTGAAGAGATTCCAAGCTCGATTTTTTGTCTGTTTAGCATTTGTGCATTCCTGATTCCACCAGTAGTGTCTCTGTCTGCGTTTCCCAGGTAAAGATTTTGGTATTGCAGAATTCGCAGCTTGTAATATTTGATTTGTTATATGATCGTTGACACTATCTATGGGCTGAGACTGGATTATCTCATCATCAAACTGGATTAGGGAGGAAAATTTATGCCAGTTTGCCCTATAGAATTTCCACGTGGATCGCTGCAATGGAGATAAGTTTACTTGTGTTTGAATACTGCAAAGAATCGGTAAGTGATCACTGTTTAGCGGGTTATCAAGAACTGACCACCCCATATTGGCATAAATGGAGGGAGAGCAGATTGAAAGGTCTATTGCAGTCATGGATCCTGTAGTAAAATGGACATATGTGGGTTCACCAGTGTTTAACAGAGTAAGGTTATGAGTATCAAGCAGCAATTCTATTATTTTACCCCTTTTGTCAATTTTTGGCGATCCCCATAGAGGATGATGAGCATTAAAGTCACCCAGTAAGCAGAAAGGAGATGGCAGCTGATCTACTAGCTTTTCTAAATCATCTGAGGAGAAAGCAAAATTAGGAGGGAGATATATAGAGGCTATTGTAATGGTGATACCAATTTCAATGCGCACTGCCACTACTTCAAAAGGAGTTTGGAGGGATACATGCTTGGATGGAATGTTATTTCTGACAATGATAGCCACCCCTCCATGAGCTGGCGTGTCAATGCTCCTATCTCGTCTAAAAATGGTATAATTTTTGACGGAAGGGCACACTCGTGAATTTAGAAGGGTTTCCTGTAAGGCTATGCCAGCTGGTTCATACCGATCGATTAGATCCTGTAAATAATCTTTTGAATTTCGAAATCCTCTGCAATTCCACTGAAGGATTTTTTTCCATTATGTGGTTTTTTGTGTTGTTTTCGATTCTGACTGTTTTTTAGTTGCAGCTTGCTTGTATCGATCAATTTTTGCTTTGTCTTTCCTGGGAAAAACGGGTCGGATCACATCCATCTCATCACTTGCATGTAGTTCTAAAATTGTATCTTCTGCTTCGTTATGTTCATCAATGTCCATTCCGGTGGTGGATGTTTGCGGTTTTTTGGTTTCTGTTACTTTTGGTTTTATTGTTGGGGAGGCCTCCGTTGGTATGGTGATTGGGGTATTATTGGACTGTTCACTTGTTTTTTGTGTAGGACATTGTTTTGAAACAGAAAGCAACGAACGTGCCCAGTTCGCAATTGATATATTTGGAGGAATCGATACTTCAGTTTGGATCCCTACAGACTGTGAAGATTGAGTTGCTGCGGCATATGTTTGCTTTGTCTCTGTTTTGATTATCTGTCTTCTTGCCTCTGAGTATGTCACTTTGTTCTCTACTTTATATTTTTGAATTTTTTTTCCTTGCTTCCATAATTCACATGTTTTTGAGAAAGCTGGGTGGTTACCCTTACAATTTGGACAATGCGGAGTGGTAGTGGCACAATCAGATTGGTTATGGTCTTTTGACCCGCAGATGGGACATACTGCCTCACCTCGACATGCAGTCTGGGAGTGTCCATATTTTTGGCATTTGTAGCACCTGATGGGATTCGGAATGTATGGTCGGACACGGCAATGCAGGTAGCCTGCTTTCACAGATGTTGGCAAGTTAGGAGTGCTAAAGGTAAGAATTATGCTTCTTGTTGGAACGAGTGTACCGTCTTTTCGGGTCATGATTCTCCTTGCTTGGATGACTTTTTGATCGTGTAATTCTTGGACAATTTCCTCCTCTGATACAAGTAATAAGTCCCATTCTGTTACTACTCCCTTTGAGGAGTTTAAGGTGGCATGGGGAGTAACTTTTATTTGGTGTCCTCCAAAAGTTGTGAGCTTTAATAGCTTTACAGAATGTTGAGGTTGAGATGTTTCTATTAGAAGATCACCTGATTGAAGTCGCCGTACTGATTTAGGTGAACCAGCAGCAGACTCAATGCATTTCTGCACTAGAAAAGGTGATAATTTGCTCAGGGGCTGATCTGATAGAGAGTGAAAGATGAGGAAGGCTGGTATCTCCTCTTTAGGTGTTGTTTTCAACCTCTTTGCTTGAGAATAGTCATTTTCATTGTCACTTTTATTTGCTAGTCTTGAGCTCGATGGCTCTAAAGGTGGAAATGAACTGTTTTCCATCTTTGCTCCTTTCAGCCCTGGGAGAGTGGATTTCTTCTCCCAGGTTACCGGCCCCGCCACGGGGAGGCAGGAGCAGTGCCGCTAGAGTGACCAAGCGGTATAAGGGTTAGTACGTTAGTTTAAAAAGAAAAAAGAAAGGTGGATTTCCTTTCTTAAAACTTGCTTACAATTTGTAAGACTAAGTTATTAATTAAAGACAATGTAAAAAACTTTTTAAACTAAATAAGAACTTTGGCTCTGAGTAAACGCTTTATGAATCACTCTGAAATTCGCTTGATCACTATAACGCTTGGCACCCGGGGCCATATTCCCAAATGCATTATTGTTAAAAATTCTACCATGGGAAATGTTAAGTACTTTTTCAAGTTCAGACACTTTAATTGTTCTCTTATTTTTAATTTTTTCTTGCATTGGCAATTGACTGATAACTTCAGATGACCACCAGGCTTGGATCATCCTCAACTGACTACTATCCTCTTTTGAACTCTGCCGACCATTTCTGAACAGTAGCATAACTGAGTGCTACTTCCCGAAACACTTTGGTCATTCTGTCATAGATTTCCTTGGTCCTCATTTTGCTCCTCTTTAGTTAAAAATTACTGAACGCTGTTCATTCTTTTTCTTACGACCATAAAAAATTAAATTTTATAAACTGCATAACACATTGACATTTTTCAGACATTAAATATCGAATACACGCCGTCCAGGGAACGATTGTAACATTCAATCAACTGAATAAATAAATAAATAAATAAATAATGATTTATAAAGGCTATAAACGGAGGACAGCAATGAGACCCTATTAAAGATTTATTATTATTTTTTAAATCTTTTAAAAGAATTATAGATTTCTATAAAAGATTATGCCATTTATGACAAATATGGTTTAAATTCATGCGGCACAGTAACATGTATGAATAATTAATTTGCTCATCTAGAGCTTCAAAATTGTATTAAAAATACTAAGGGAAAATTTACAAATGAAAACAAACAATCGATAAGAAGGAAATAACCGTATATTCAGAAGTTAAAAATACAATCAGTAGTCGAATGTGAAGAACATCTGTTAACGTCGGGGTCCAAAATAACTTTCAAAGAAATATAGCGATTTTAAATTAAGAAGCTTTCACATTTGTGATTTTACTATTGTAGGAACTACTAACGGATTTGTTTTTCAGTGACAATACAACGTGCCTTTCTACAAATATGTTGAACATTTGTAGGAGACACTGGAACTCTGATACTGGTAGATTAATACGCAAGTGAGCTCAACTAGACAGCGTTGTGGATCAAGAACTGGGTTAAACCCATAATCGTAATTCTCTATTCCCCCACCCCGTTTTTGTAATAGCTAACTTTAGCTAACAAATTAATAGCTTGCTATTTTAACCAAAATAGCAAGGTCCTCTGCTTCTTTCTGCATTGTAAAAATATTCCTAATGTCTCCTCTCCGCCTAAATGCATAATCGCCAGATTTCAATAAAGTATAATATTTCGAAAGGACAACCGAGCTTGGGTTTCACTATTTCCAGATTGGCAATCGGGATGATGTCCGCACCATGTCCGCTAATAGGGAAATATACTAATCGGATGTTACGATTAACGCACGTCCATCTTGTACAGACGTTAATGGTAATATTAAATTAGTATCGGAGGTCAATCGCTGATTGTTGTTATTGTACGGTTTTTAGACTCATCAGCGACTTAGGCTATATTGCGCCGTATTATGATCTCATGATCTCACTAATTGGGTGTTCTGTAGTCAATTTGCCCGTTTGATGGGCGGAAAACCTGGCATGTTTTTTTTTCCCGGAATTTACGGGAGAAAAACCATGCTGCCCTAGTCAGAGACCAAATAATTCAGCCGTTTTGTGAAAAATGCCCATAAAAATTCCTAATAGCGAGCAATTAAGAATTCAATGCATACAGCATCAACTAGCCTTCCTTACCCACGAGGGTTCGCTGATGTTCTTTACATTATCAAAATTACCGTTTGTAATTACAACCGGTAATCTTAATAAAGTATAGCTGACATCTGCTCTGATACATTTCAGCCGATGCTATTTTATGAACAATCGATATAACGACCGTTTCCTTATTTCCCTGGGGGGGGCATTATATAGAACTTCGACGGTAAATGAATGCCATTGACCTAAGATTATTAATATAGAATGTGATATACACTATTCTGACACTTTATTAGGGGCGCCTCCATAGCCAGGTGGGCAGAGCAGCAGCGCCTAGCACACGCTTCTTGATCAGACTGTGGTTCGAGCCCGTGCCCACCAAATATGGAGGATGCGGAAAGGTCAGGGAATGACCACCGCATATCCGCGGAGCAATATGGCCTTAGTTGCTAATGCTCCTAAAAACCAAATAACAACAACATAACAATAACTTTCTTAGGTACACCTACCTAGTAGCGTGTTGAGCCTCCTTTAGCCTTCAAAGGAGCGTGAATTCGTCTAGGCATGAATCGAACAAGATACTGAAAACGTTGTGCACGAATGGAGTACCATACATACACGAGTGTATCACGCAGTTCCTTGAGATTCGACGGAGGTGTAGGCCTCAAGCGAACAGCCTTTCCAGCTCATCCAAAAGATGTTCAATAGGATTGAGATCACGGGACTGAGCGGGCCACTGCAGCATAGAAAAGTCATTCTCACATTCCTGGAACCATTCCATAGTGATTGGGGCTTTGTGCACCGGCGCATTATCTTGCTGGAAGTAACCATCTGACTGAGGATAAACTGTCAACATGAACGGATGCACTTGATCAGCAACGAAGTTTGGATACGATGTGGCATTCAGACGTGAATGTATGGGTATCAATGGACCCAACGTGTGGGAAGAAAACATTCCGCACACCATAACAGTGCCGCCAACACCTTGCACAGTAGTCGTCAGACATGACGAGTCCATGGATTCATGTTGTTTTCGCCAAATTCTGAGCTTCCATCAACATGATGAACCTGGAACTTCGACTCGTCAGATCAAGCAACTGTTTTCAATCCTCGATAGTCTAGTGCTAGTACTGCTGTGCCCACAGGAGGCGTGCTCTCTTGTTTTTCATTGATAACAAAAGTATGCGATGTTGCCATCGGCTGTTGTAGCCCATTCGCGACAAAGTGAGACTAGTGGTCGGTTGCGATATTTTTTTCTGCGCACCAAGGTTGTATTCTGACATGATGTGCGACATTGTGGCCCGTCTGTTTGCTTGCACAATTCTAGCCATCCTCCGCTGACCTCTATGTCATCAACAAGCGATTTTCTTCCACAGGAGTGCCGATGAGAGGATGTTTTCGGTTCGTTGCACCATTCTCGATACATCCTTGAAACGGTGTGAGTGAAAAGTTCAGGAGAACTGCCGTTTCAGAGGTGCTTTGTCCAGCACGTCTTGCACCTACTACCGTGCTACGTTCTAAATTCGTTAAATCACTCCTTTTCCCCATTCTTGCTACGCTTTATACGCTTAACTGATACTAGAAGTTGTTCTGCTGCATTAATGTCCACAACTGTGGTCATGTGACTTGCAATGCTATCTGACAAACCATTTGTGTGCACAGCACGGTGTACCTAATAAAGTGGTAGCACAGTGTATCTTATAATGCTTGGGTTCCAATATTAAACAAGTACTGTACTGCTTTGTGCCCATAAAAATTCCCATTAATAGCAACAAAACTGAAGAAACATGGAACTTATTAATTCAATAATTTAAATGTTAAAATTACTATTTTAATAATTAATAGCAACAAAATTAATCCAAAGTGACTAATCAAGTTATTCTGTACCTGGAAATTGTATACAACAGTGGGATTGAGTAAACTGAGGGCAGTGTACGTGCTGAGTAATTAGGAGGGCAACTTTGATTCACTCCAAAACAATTAATATCAAAGAACGTACTTTAAATGGAGGATTAAGGAGAAGAGTAGCAATACGTACGAGGACGATTCAAATGAAACTGAAAACCGGTCATTAATTTTAGTAAATTAAAAAAAAAAAAAAAAAAAAAAAAAAAAAAAAACTCTCCATTGGAATGCTGAGCGCATGCTGAAATCATAATGAAAACGAAAGATAATGATGCAGTCTACTGATAAAATAATTAGTATTTTATCAGTAAGCACAACTGGAAGCATCTTCTCCACCCACTGATGTCTTTAGGCACGGTACGCTTGCGTTTCTTAACCTGGGTTCCGTGCAGATTTTAGCGGTTCCGTGAATTCCTATAGAAATTTCCCAGAGTGGATTTTATAGAGCGGAAATCATTTTACTGAGGAAGCAAGCAAAAATATGAAGAACAGGAGCAAGTTTTGAAAAGATGATCTTTCGATTATTCAGCACGATAAGCAAGTCTAGGAGTAGATAAATAAAATTTCAGCTTGCCTTCAATCTGCTCATTCTACGTTGGAATTGATAAGAAGATTCAGTTTTATATGTTTTTCACCTTCATTACCTACCATTACCTTCATTAGTGTTAACTGACCAACATATTTTTGACCGTTTAAAAGAGGCAACTGATCACTTATTTGTAGCCCATCGACCACAGCACGCCAGTCCACACAGCTTATTAAGCATTAGCAGTCTGTGTGCGTTGTTATTGTTGTCTCTCAGAGGTTTCTGTGGTCACAGGTGAAAACATTTCCAACCAGACTGTTAAAGCTCAGTTCTTTAATCACTTGCATTTTTACAATGGCAAATTCTAGGGCACAACAAAACTACAGCTATTTTCTAAAAATGAGTTTCGCATGAGTTCGACGTCGAACTTATCACTACTGTAGCAAGAAAGTACATTAAAAAAGTAGACAACTGAAGATTTAAAACAAACATTGCGTGCACATAAATGGACATTTAAGAAATCAATCAACGAAGTCGATTCCGTGACAAAACCGATGAGGCCTACAATTGATTTTTTGATGTTCAAATTCCCCGCTGCCGATTTTTAGATTGCCCCAGACATAAAAAATCTCCCCGTTCCTGCTTGAAATTCTAATGCAATTTGTATCTTACGAGTACTATAAATGCAATCTCACTGTTTCTATTATAAGAAGCAATAGATAAATGTTGCTGCATCAATCGTTAGGACAGTGTGGATTTAGAAATGGAAACTGGTGAAATAATGAGAATTTCAACTGCGTTGAGTGCAATCTGCTTTTAACTTCTAAAAGAAAGAATTAGATTATTCTCAGACATTTCTTCTTACTTCTTGTACCACTTCGTTGAATGATTTTTTATCGAGTCCTGTGCTTATGACACAATCAACCTGACATACCATTAGCCTCACAATCACCTGTGTGAGGTCACGAGGATAGCGTTACAGGAATTCACTGAAGAATAGTACAGGAAACACCACGCCTGGGTATAATCTGTAATTCTTACTTTAAGAAATGAATGACAGAATACACTCCACGCAGGTTGAAGTGCTCATTATTTTATCAATTTTTGATTTCTTGATATACGTGCACACAATGCCGCTAAAAGAATATTTAAGTATGGACTTAGTTAACTATGTCATGTACTTTTACCCCTAGAAGACATACACTGGTCCTATTCCACCTATCCTTTTTGCACAACACAATCTCGTTTACATGGCAATAGAATCAGTGACATTAAACTACCTCTTGTGGGATCACAAGAGATAGTTAATGGGATTGCCCACAAGAGGGCAATCCCAAGGCAGCACATTCTGCCTTGGGATTGCCGCTGTGCTGCCTGATATATACAAGAGTGTAAGCACTGGCGTTGAGTTGGGGGACCTGAGAGCTGATGGGATGGGCCCAGGCGTTTTCATTTTAATTCCTTCGAGAGCATCCACCCTCTTCTTCAAGCCTGTTCTTAAACGCCCATCAGAACGTTGCGCTTGCACCTAATTTCCTCACACTCTTTGCACCTAACACACCAAACATCCCACTTGGCTGTATCATGTCCTATCAAATTCTGCAAATATCACACAGGTAGCACATTTCGTATGGCCGTAATTCGGCCTTTCAGTTCTTCCGAGCCAGAGCATTACGGTATATTAAACTTGTTGCTTTGCTGCTCTAGAGCGAGGCTTGATTTCAGTTTAAATTCAATTCAATTTAAAACACGACACTAAATTTAAATTAATTGAGTATAATTAATTAAACTCAATTTAAATTTAGGTTCAATCTCAATCCACTTCTACCCTGATAATTATACTTAAAGTAAATTGGTTTATCAGGGTAGAAGTGGATTGAGATTGACCCTTGAACTTCCTATCTTTGTAGCTTATCTAAGAAACGCTACTCTGATTTCATTATGTCACTTATTTTACAGAAATGTTGCACGAAAATGCAGTGGCACGCTCAGAATAACTAGAGGAGAAGCCTCGAATAGAACTAGAGCGATTGTATTACAGAAAGTGCTTAATGTGAGTTTATCCCTTTTCTTTCTCGCGTGGGCACACCCCTCCAATAATGGAATTTCTTAATTTTCAGTCTAAACAAGTGTGCTCTACAGATTTATATATCTTTAACGCAATCAACATGACCGGCACATATTTCATAGTAGCCACAGCTTACAATAACACAAAAGGTAGAACGTCCTAATAGAATAGAAAGTTTTCTTGTTCAAGCTTCAAAAGTATTCCACGAACTTCTCCAATATTCTCCGCGGAAACTAAACTTAAGCGTTGGTCAAATTTTTAATAAAGAATAATACGTTCTTTTCTGACAAACAAGTAGTCCGAGAACTGCTGCTTTGTCTCGAAGGATGTTTTTCATTTGTGCCCCACCCATGTGTAAGACAAAAAAAGAAGCAGCAAATATTTTCAATGTGTTCTCGCGTATCCGCAGGGAATAAAAATAATCAATAAACAGCATCCAAAGATCGAATTTCCAATAAAACAAAAGTTTAAAATAAAATATTAAATTATTTATCTGCGCGTGTTATGGCAAAGGGCATCGAAAAGAATAATTTCAATATAATAAATTGCGTTTAGAAGCATTTCAATATAAAGTCGGAAAACGCAAGGATATTTCATGGGTATTGAGAAAATTCTTCAAATAAATTCGTTCGGTAGCTCATTTATAAAAATAAAATGAATACTTGCAAACAATTCCCTTTCGTTTTCCTATTCGGAAATTGTAAGTCGTAATGGAAGAATATTGTAAAATCTTACAAATAAAAGAGAAATATCTGTTTTGCTAAAATAAATCCAGGAAGGGCGATGGAAAGCGAGCATTAAGTTTAAAAATAATAGTAAGTATTAACGCTGGATATTTAGTTTTAATATAAATAAGGTTAAAGTTTGAAGAAACACTGGATTTAGGGATGGGAAACTTAGACGTATATGTTAAATAGCGGCTAAATGGAAACAAGCAATTTCGAGTAATATAAAAGAGTAAACAGGGTCAGAAGGACTAGGTAGAGGGTGCCATTTGAGAACAGGAGTGAAAGGGTTACTGAGGGCAAAAACAATAGGACTGTAAAATAGGATTACGAAGCGTCTCTTTTGATCTAAGCCACAGTTGGAAGGTAAACAGGAAATAAGTGGACGTCAGTGCTAGCATAAAAAGAAAACGGCGTCAGGGTGACTGAATTTTGGATAAGTTCGATATATTTAGCAGAGAAAGTGTGAACACGAAAATGGGTGTTTTGGAGGTGACCTGAAAAACGTCATACTGCCGTGTGAAAAAAAAAAAAATATAAATGTCTAGAGAAGGGTTGGTTTGTGCGCAAGAGAGACAGCTGGGGTGAGTTGTTTTAGCAAATAGGAAGAAATGAAAACAATTAAACAGCTGGAGTCCTTGGAGAGGCGTTCAAAACTTGAGGGAAAGAGTAAAGTTCGGGGGGAGTAATTTGAGCAAGTGTCCATTCTGTATCTGACTTCTCTGTGGTTGAGAAGTTGCGGGTTGATGTAGAAGTAGATTTTTTTAGGGGGTCAGAGTTCACATCTCGTGGTAGCAAGATGAAGAAGGAAACATGTGAGAGAAATGGATAGTGAGGCGTAGAGGACGCGATTAACTATGGACTGATAAATGTTTTTTTTGGAGATATGGAAGAGTGGGAAACATGTGCTTTAAAGGTTGTGCAGATAAGTGAGCCAAGAAGAGAAAGAAAGCCTAACCGCCACTAAGGAAAGCAGAGTGCCCAAAAAAATGGAAGAAAGCCTGTCTGCCACGAAGGAAGCCTGAACACAAAGGAAATTGGAAGTAGCGGCCATTCCGGAACCTAAGTCTGTTCCTGTTTTTTCTCTCGAATCCTGAACTCAAGGACTCAACCTATCTTTATAAGCAATTAAGCGATAGTCCTTTTAAACAAAGAACGTTACTGTTGTATTAGGCAAGTTAGTTACTGAGATTGAGATAATTTGTTATGAATGTTAATGATAATGAAATAACGAAAGTGTGGTACAGGGGTAAGTAAAGAAATAAAGGAATGAGTAAAGGAGTATATAATAGTAAAGAAATAGTATAAAGGAATGGGTAAATAAATTATATTTATACGGATAGTATTATAAGGATATGTTAACCTGTATCATTAAATTACGCCAAGTGCCAACACAAGATAACATACCAGATGAGGTGCAAAGAGAAAGAAATTTTATTAATAGAGAAACCTCATGAGTAAAGAGGGATGACTAAGATGATAACTAGAGAATAATTAAGGTAGAATGAGGGATTTATAGTGAACATTGAGGTAAGAGGTAATACATTTTGGCAATACATTTCATGTGTTAAAGGCTAGAAACAAATATACAAAAAGAATAATAAGAGCTGAAATGAGTTTACTGATGTAAGTGATAAAAATTGGTAATGTAAGAGAATGATTGAGTGATCATCGAGGACCCATATTTAGTAAGGTACAACTGATACAAACTGATGTTAATAATAATGCTAATAAAATGCTAAGAAGAGCAGGACAACCCAGATCGGATATTTACATAAGGGAAAAAGGGATAGTATTTAATACACCAGCTGCCGTTGCAAATGAAATCAGTTATTTTGCATCGATATTTACAGAAGAAAAACCTTTTTGTAGCAATGGGAAATTGTGGGAGCGAAGTTGAAAAATATGTAATTAATCAAATAGAAATTTCGCAAGATTATTTAATGAAAACAACTTTCGAGCCTACAGGCCAGTAAGGCTCCTGGAGTTCATGGAATATACCCTATAATCTTAAGGGAGGCGGCAAGGGAGTGCATTGAACCATTGAGGCTAATTATGCGAGCATCACTAGACTCTGGGGAGATTCCCTTGGATTGGAAAAGTGCCAATGTATCTCCCATACAATAAGGGTGGCTCTAACAGTGAAGTGGGAAATTATTGACCTGTCAGTCTGACTTGAGTGGTAGGGAAAATCATGGAGACAATGATCAAGGGTGGAATTGAAATTCTCAAGGATATTCAGCATGGTTTTGTAAAGGAAAAATCATGTTTAACAAATCTGGTTCGCTATTTTGAAAGAGTCACTCACGAGCTGGATTTAGGGAATAATTTCGACATTGTTTATTTAGACTTCAGCAAAGCTTTTGACTCAGTCCCACATGAGCGGTTGCTTTATAAGCTGGAACAGGTTAGAATCACTGGGAAAATCCTTAGATGGATATCAGGATGGCTTCGGGGCAGGAGGCAGAGGGTTGTGATTAATGGCTATTCCTCAGATTGGGTTGATGTAAGAAGTGGGTTTCCCTAAGGATCAGTATTAGGACCACTGTTGTTTTTAATTTTCATAAACAACATTGATGAAGGGATAGAGGCCGTGATGTCTAAATTTGCAGATGATTTTAAAATTGGTAGAGTAGTTAATGATCACTGTCAAGCTGAGCTTCTTCAGAGAGACCTAGATAGACTTCAGGAATGGTCAGAAAACTCGGTGGAGTTCAACTAAACCCATACTGGAGGAAAGGGACTTGGGTGTTACAATACGGTCAGAAATGAAATTCTCTGAGCATTGTAAACAGGTTGAAGGAAGGCCCATGGTGTCGTATCGATGATCTATCGAACTTTTGCAAGTAGAGATAGGGACGTGATAATCCCATTATACAAGGCTTGGACTTAGACCACACTTGGAATACTGTTTCAAGTATGGAGACCGCACCTAAAGAAAGACATCGAGCTTCTTGAAAGGGTTCAAAGACAGGTAACTCGCCTGGTGAGATCGGCAAAAGGGCGTCCTTATGGAGAAAGACTTCGAATGTGTGGGTTGCAGAGTTTGGAAACTAGACACCTTAGAGGAGATTTGATTGAGGTGTTTAAGGCTCTGAGAGGCATCAGTAAAATGGATGAGGACGAAATTTAAGATTATAAATGATGCTAGAACTAGGGAACATAAATTCAAGTTATGGGGGGGAGATGTTTAGATTGGACTGCAGGAAGTTTTATTTTAGCCAGTGAGTTATAAATTACTGGAATAAGTTGCCTACATGGGTAGTAGAGGCTGACAGTTTGGGAAAATCCAAAGGTCATCTGGATAGTACCTTCGGGTGTGGGAAACGCATAGGATGATAGGTTTAATTTCCTTTTCTTTTATTAATTTTTTTTTTTATCATTGGTTTTACTAATATGTAAATTGAGAATAGTTGATGAGAGAGAAAACAGTATATTGTACTAGTATGGTTCATGTATGCAATTATTTGTTTTTTTATGTAAATGCTGTATATAAATGTTCATTAAAGGTTGTAAATATGTGTGTCTTTAATGTTCTACTAACACCCGCTTTACACACCCTAGAATCCAGAAGTTTCTGTGAATTGCAGTCAGATGTGCGAAATATAGGGAGCCTTCAATAGGGTTCAAAATACAAATTAAATCAAACAAAACTGCAAAACTAAACAATTTATCACCCCCCAAAATTGGCGAGTCAACCAATTGTGGGGGGCAATTAAATTCAAGTAATTTATCCCTCCCACAATATACAGTAAATCATTTCATTTAATTTTAAAGGATATTCCGAATGGATTTGAAAACAAAATAACAGTGAATTTATGGTTCATGAAAACACAAGAAATTTCATGAAATGTTAAGGCATTAATGGAAGAGATGAACAGAATGGAAACGTCGATAACATCAACCATTAAAAAAAAAAAACCCAACTGCTTTGGTTCATTTTGGAGACATAAAAAACCTTCTGTTTTTCAATCCTCCACAAAGTGTGCTGTGACAGTTTTAAGTTTGAAAATAACTAAAATAGTTAAACAAGAATGGAAACATATGCTAGGAATAATATACAAGATATGGTGGTTAATGAATTTTGTAAATCTACATCCAAAAATATTCCAGAGGAATCTTTACAGCTAAGACGCCATCTTATATATTGACAGAGACAATTGAACATAATGAAGTTGATAAGCACTGCGCTGCTACGAAACGTTACTTATGAAAGAAATTAATGAAAACACGCACGAAGTTCACACAATCTAGATCGTATAAGGAAACATTTAAAAGACTCGAATAAAATCAATAAAACGATTTAAAAAGACGGTGAAATAATCGGATTACAAGCTGTAAATATCAAAGATGCAAAGAGGTAGTCCTGTCCGGGTTATGGATAGAATATTCAATTCATACGTTACCCTCCCTTATGTCTTCCAGCAATGAATCCACCAAAACACTAAAATTTCGATTTTACTAAAACCAACAAACACATTCTGTTAGAATGAGAAAATTTAAAAAGAGAACATCAAAAGAAAAAACATTTCAAATCTTTAATAGGATATTTCAACTTTTCACCCTTAGAGTTATTCGGTAACACACGTAGTATTTTCGATTATTTTCCAGTAAACGGTTAACTACCACTAACAGAACTTTTCAAGATATTGAAATGCGCAGACCTATAAAATCCTAAGCTGCTCCAACATCAAATAGTCCGAAAGATGCTGGATCTAAGTTATAGCACAATTCTGAGTCTGTTACGTACTTCGACTGCCCTTGTGTCAACTTAAATGCATTGAATTTGTTGATACACTTTTTTTGTAATAATATATTTCTAGTATGCATTTTATACAAAAAAAAAAAAAACAGATTTCGGGCCTTGCCATCAAGTGGCGCGATTTGCCTTGGTTGCCAATTTTTGGTTTAAATTGTGATGGCTATCTCATGTTGCTTGCATCATAATAGGGCGTTACTGTCCACCTCTTTCATATTGGTATACTCGCAAACCAGGATACATTAGTGGAATATTTGCGTTTCACACTGCAAGCCGTTAATATACGAGCAATGTCATTTAATAATATAACGATAAGAGCAATGTACACCAGTCCAAATGAAAATCACGTATTCAGGTGACACGCATGAAAGTTAAGCCATCGACCTACAGTGTCAACAACATACATTAAGGTGTGACTAGCAGATGTTATCATAAATAGTTGAGTAGTGATAAATAGTGGAGGCAGTCATTAACGGAACCATGCAGTTATGGTGATAGTTTCCAGCAAATGTCAGGTGTCACATCAAGCTAATTGCTTTGTTGTTCATCGACATCATATCAGCATATTAGAAATGACATTCTATTGTGGACCAATTGCTCACTTCCACGACTGCATTCAGTAAGCCACGGAACGAGTAATATCTTCGCAGTGAAATATGCATAACGAATTAATTTAGTTTATGCAAAATCAGAATTTAAAAATGACTGAATAAATAGATAAATAGTTTATATTTAAGACAACCATATATATATATATATATATATATATATATTTTTTTTTTTCTTTTAAGATTCTTTAAATAAATACACTATGAATTTTCGATTTCCCTGTATAGTAAAACACACCTCTCAATGCAAACGTTTAATATTCGAATTCATTATTATTCTATAGGGAACATTATACTAATCAGAATTACTGGATTCAGTTTGCCTTTGATTTCAGTTTGATTAGCTCACCGATAACAAAGGCTATATGCACCGAAAACTGCGTTATATAAATCTAAGAAACACAGCAGGGATAACATGATGACCTGCAGATGTATTAATGTATCATGCAAAAAAGGTAAAGTACATGGTATAATACGAAATGAGAAAATACACAGAACAACATAATCAGGGATAAAAGAATAAAGTATAACATTTATTTGAAAATCATTAAAACTCCATTTTAACTTTGGCTGTGCACGAATTACAAAGTTAAAAACAGCTGGCACATGGGCATTTTAATTATATATTATTGTATAATATACATTATATAACATTGTGGGGAGCTGGGTAATGTTTTTGAGTTCTCTGTATTACTAAATTTTGTCAGAGGTGAAAATGTTGGAGATACTGATATGAGGGTAACAGCCGACTGAGTATTTTCTACTGGTTTTAAGAGTTCAATAAGTAGCCTGAAGGAAGCAAAAATACTCTCGTTGGGCTAGCCATTTCAGTTTGAGTTACAATGGAAAGCTTCTCTGAAGCTTTCTTAGCATATGTACAGTGAGTGAACAGAAATCATGGGATACGTACCTAGTAACGGGTAGGCCCACCTTTCGCCCGGATAGGAATGGTCACACAGTGAAGCATTGAGTCCACTAGTTCACGAAAGCGTTCCACAGGTATTTCCATCCATGCTTGCTGCACCGCTGTCCATAATTCCGTCGCATTCCTGGGTGGGCGATCCAAAGCTCGAACGGACTTTCCACACACCCCCAACGATGCTCCGCAGGTTCATGTCCATTGAACGAGGAGGCCATTCCAACGTAGTAAAATCTGCGCGAATGCTCTTTTAACCATGTTCTAGTCACCACGGCCCTGTGCGGAGGTGCAGTGTTCTGCTGAAAGAATTCATTGCCCTGTGGGTACACGATGATCTTGAAGCGATTCGGATGGTCTGCAAGGATGGACACATAACCTGAACCGTTCAGTGCGTCTAGACGTACCAGATGTCCCAACGTGTGCCAGATGAACACGACCCAGACCATCATCGACAGTCCACCTGCCTGAACAGTTCCTTGTTGACATGATGGGTGCATAGCTTCGTGCGGTTTACTCCAGATACTCACCCTCCTCCAGTCATAACTGGAAACGGGACTTATATGATCAGGAGACCCGTCTCCAATTATCCAAGGTCCACTGCCGATGTTCTTTCGTCCAGTTGAGGTGTAGAGTCCTGTGTCGTGGTGTTAGCAATTGGACTCTTGGTGGGCCGGCAGCTCCCATAACCTATTGCGGCTAATGATCGCCTGATGGCCTTGATGGAGGTGTGTCTGACACCTCCCTCGTTGAAGTCGGCAGTGATTTGTGCCACTGTTGCTTTCCGGTTAGCTGAAACAATGGAAGACAATTAGATGTGATTCCGGAAATGGAGTATTCCCGATACACTCTTGATACTGTCCAACTGGGATAATGCAATTTCTGTAATATCTCACGATATAGTGACCATGCGTCGGGCACTCACTATCATCTCTCTCTCTTTCAAAGTCGGTTAATTCACGACGTTTATCTCTACTGACATCGAATTACCGTCTACGTGAATGCAGCGTACCTATATACTGCCAAACGGTGGGTTTGTGGGGGTGGCGTTTTATTCTTTATATATTTCTTATATTATTATAAATCCCCACTTTGCATCTGACTTGTTATCTCACAGAAGAATTCCTGTTCTGAGGGAGTTTCTATATTAGTGCACTCCTCCTTTGGGTTTTGCTGTGTGTTCAGAAATGACCAAACTCCATTTTCATTAAGTGAAATACAATCAGTTTATTATACATACTTACAAATAAAAGATAGAAAAATCATTGCACATTATTCGCTTCATATATTAGGTACAGGGCATGGATCACGTTCCTGGTCATTTGGCTCTCCCATCCATCATCTTCTTCTTACTATAAGCCCACTAACATCTTGTACAATCAGTTTAATTTAAACTCTTTCTTAATTACAATTGACATTTATTATTTATCTATTTATATCTTTCTTTTTCATACCTATCTAGCACAATCCTACATTCTTCTTCATGGTTGATACAATTCTTCTTCTGGAATTTAATGTCCACTTTACAAACTATTCTATTCTCTCCCCAGCACTTTAAAGTTACATGTAAATGAAATATACATGGGATTATTTATTTCTTCATTCCCTCAGGTACTTCAGCATATAGCGACTAATTTCTCTACTTCAGTAACATTATATAAAATAACATACAACTGTACCTGCTCTATAGGCTAACCCGTCCAAAATTATTACTTTTACTCCATTGATTAATCAGTAAATAAATCATAACTGTAAACCATCCTTCATTAACTATTTCTATGATATTTCCTTACTTATCTATACCTTAACTTAACTCTTAACTGTATGCTTCCCTAAATGTCACTTAATATTTATCTATCTTCCCTGCAGTCCTTTGCAATTACATAGAGGTAAATTCGTTGTTTAACCACTTACTTCTGGGGATTTGGATCTTACCGCTAATACAACGTGTGGCCTGTGACTTTCTGCTCTGCATAGGGTCCTCCCTTGGTTTGGGAACGTTCTTCTCCGATTCCGGAATGCTAACTTCTACCAAGGACACTATTCGCTTAGCCGATCATCCTGGTGTCGTATCCTTCTTTGCTGTGCCGGATCATTTAGTAGGAGTCGCTTCCCATCACTTTATTTCTACAGGACGGTCCAGTATTTCTTCCGTAAGCATTATCTCGCTGTCTTCCTTCAAAAAATATCTCTCGGTGGACGCTTTCGGACTTCTATGTCGAGAAAGTTCCCCTTTCTGTAACTCATCTACACTTTGTTAAAGCTATCAGAATTTAGTGAACTCACCATAACTGGTTCTACTGGTGGATCGCTTCCGGGGACTGTTTCCTGGGCCTATCTTTCCAAAAAAAAAAAAAAAAAAAAAAAAAAAACTTTGTCATTCCCAAAAAAACTTAATCACCCTCGAAGAAAACTTTATCATATCCCGAAAAACTTTATCAAATCTCGAAAAATCATCTCCGAAAACTTCATCACATTTTAACTCGCGCGCTCTTGCCTTTTTATTTCCCAAAATCACGTACGCCTCTCCTTTCTTTCAACCAATCACTTCTCTTTGACCACCATCATCTTCATTCTCATTTGCCTGTGACCCATGACACGATGGTCGAGCCCCTTCCGGTGTAGAGAGGACTTCCGTTTCTAGAGAATTCTCGAATATTCTGGAAGGTGATCAAAATTTCGGAGCTCAGTATCATCCAGAAAACACCTGCGTCCATTTACTTGATTCGTCTCGCATTATTATAAAATGACCTGCTCTGTTTGCAGTAAACAAAAACGCTTACACCTGAATTACCCCTATTGTAATCTCTGGAGCACTCCGTCCCTTTTGCCATGCCATCAATTAACCCCCCACTGTTCCGTCTCGTTATCTTCACTTGCTGCTTCAGGTAGTGGGCGCTGATCGTATATCTGTTTCTAATGTTTATTTTCACGGTATATTTGCTTGTACATTAAATTTAACCTTCTCTTAAATTAATTCCATTAGCGCGAGACCCATTATCTTAAACAATATTTGTGATTTTAAGTGTTTTCTTGTAAGGTCTATAATATCACTCAATCTAGCGTTCTATCATAAATTATATAGACATTTAACTTAATTTGTAAGACTTTGTGTCTTACAGGTTCGTCCACTAGTGAGAACAGTGACAGCGTTGCATTGCCCAGGAATCTGCACTTTCAGTGCAGATTATTGCTACCTCCTGATATTCCTGATTTCTGCCTCCTGATACGAATTATTCAGCTTTTATTCGTGTTTGTTGTCCCTTTTTTGTTTCGACTGGCATGCTGTAGAGCATGTAAAATTCAACCAGCCTATCCTATCCTATCCCTCGGACCATGAGGATGGGAGGACTGTGCAGCACTGTTCACTCTTGCAGGATGCCTTACTACCGAATAATCTCGATGGGGCCATCCCAGGATCTCCCCACTTTGAAACAGAGACCAGGCTTTAATGTTGAAGCTTGGCCTCCGAACTACTATAATATCCCTTTCTGAATTCCTGCGAGTCAAAAGGCACAGCTGACACGCCGGATTCCTAAGGTGGTAGCCAAAACCGAGGCTGCAGGCGTTGGGTTTCCGTGATGCTAATTTGGGAGTCCAGTAATATCGCTGTGAGGTCTCCCTAGCCGCACTCAGGTGCCCACATGAAGGCGTTCCTAATTACTGAAAAAAAAAACCAGATTGACTTTTAATTATGCTTTGAATTCTGTCAATTAACCAAAGAGGGGATTAAAACAAGCCAGAACTACTGCTAAAAACACAAACTAATTATATCATAAAACTTTATTTTCGCAAAACGTTCTATCTACTTTTCGTTAGTATCCTCGGTCTCTCTTCAGTTCGCAATTTTAAATATTATTCAGTGACGATCAAATTGAAGTTAAATTTCTACAACGCTGAATGCAGCTGGAAGATTTAGATCTCCTTGAATGATTCTCTTTTGTTTACTACAAATCCTAAAGAAGAATAACTATTTAACTACCAGAATATAGGATAGCAGGTATTTTGTTTCAAAAGGCTGCTGTCCAATATCCTACCACCATTTATTTAACTTACTTTAGTGCTTGGGGTTTACATAAAAATAACGTGAGATACAATTCCCACTAAGTCAAATTATGTCTTCATAATGTATTACAAGTGCTGCTTCCTGTTTATCTTTTATATATTGACCACCGACAGCTTCATGTTTATTCTGCTCCAGGGTTTCCACATTTAAATTATGGTCTGCTAAGTTGTTACTTAAAAGGTTGATGCTTCATCCTTGGAAAAAAAACGATGCGGCGCACTGGTAAATATCAACTCTTCTCGAACAGTAGATCATAAGCAACCCAATAACTGAATGGAAACAAATCATCTACACTGTACGACACATAATAGCCTCCGTCACACGGGAGACTAGCAGTTTCCCTGACAAGAGCGTTCGCGCTCCATTTGGTGGTTAACAGAGCGAGAAAGAGATGCCGAGGCCCGTGGAAGTTGAAACTGCGCTTAATGAAATATTAACAAAAATGTTCAAGATAGCTTCAGTTTAAACAAGCGGAAAATTATGGGGTGCGTTTTTTTTCATTAATAATAGAATGTCGGCAGAATTTTGAACATTTACAAAGCAGACGAAATATTCAGTCATCTGATACGAACGTAGAAATATTCGCTAACTTGAAATACTTCTTATCTTCTTTTGCGTAGTTCGATAACTCGTTAATAGATGGATCAAAATAATTATTTAAAAAGAAATAGTTTCTATTAGCGGAAGAGGCGAGAAGGAAACGTAGCAAAAACCGTTAAACCCGACAAAATTCATCATCAGTTGATAGACGTTTATGGCGAGAATGTCACAGAACGTAGCAACAAAAACTCACTGGAAAAGTTGAAAAGCTGCATGCCCCCTCCCAAATAAATCAATAGCTGAATGAAGCTGTTTACTCTTCTCTACACGAAAATCAAATAACACAAAACACGCGGCGAAAACTGAACACAATATAAATTTCCCCAGATGCACAGATTTCTGCATCAGACTCTCAGTGTAACGAATCTTATGAACTTGGGACTTCAAAGAGAGTAGTTCGATTACTTCCACCCCGAGAAGGAAAGACTGAGTCATCTTTCAGGATATAGAATTGCACGCTCACCCTTCTCTCCAATGGTTCACCGTTAATAGCACCAACCAGCATTGGTGTTGCCCTGTAACTCACGTGAACATTATCGGAAAAAAATCTACGCGGATTATTAATTTAAACAAGCCGCGTATATTTGGTAAATAATTTTTTAAAAAAATCCGTTTATGCACTTTCTCAAAGTATGGTCGTTTTTTATCTGAACTCTTTCAAGCTCATACTTTTGGTTCAGCGAGGAGCACAGGTAAGTCAGGCATACGATCGATGTTTTTCTTCAGAAAAAGTGACTAATCGGAAAGACTCCATTGCTAGGAAGCTACTTCTGGAACTCGGTTGTCTTATTAATAATTGAATTACAGAATGGCAGGCATTCTGCAATTTTTCAGACAAGTTTTATCTGAAAATCACTTTGAACACGAACATATAAATTCCCTTAAAAGAGAATGCGATTTTCTGCTAAGCTGATGGCCCCTTCACGAGATAATGCGTTATGCTCGAGTGGGGGTTGACGGATGTCAGCATTAAGAATAATAAGTGCATCCTGATTCTTCCACCTGTGTCCTATTTCTTTATTTTGCGAAGATCTTCATTGCAGCTGTTGCCAATTTTGTAATCTCGTCTCTGGCTAACTGTTTTTAACAGTTCACGTAACCCAATTAAATACTTTTAATTTACTTAACTAAATTTTTAATTTACTTAACTTAACTAAACACTTTCGCTTTCATATAACTCAACTGAATGAAATTTCTGTTTATTTGTATGTAAGTTTACGGACGTATCAGTGATTGTGGGAGCAGATGGGGGAGGGGGACACCAGCGAAAGTACCCAGAGTTCTTTCTAGTAAATTAGTTTTATATTTCTTGCATAAATTCGCTTCAGGTTCACGTACTACAATTGTCTACCTGGCACGCATTTTGACTAAGAAATATAGCCTTCAAATTTATCTTAGGAATGTAATTACGATCCTCAATCGTAATACACTTGTAAGGTCGTCCTGGATGCCAATGTGCCTCTAAGTTTCAATGGTATTTCTCGGAACTCTACCTCTCACAAAATTAGACTGCTCAGTTTGGTAAAAAGTAAGTTGGAATTCCGTTGATGGAACATTTTCCAGGTCTTTTAAAGAGGATCTGTACTGTCCAATGAACGGACGAATTTCAGTACAGAAGTAGCAGCTTGGTGTCCTGAGCAGTGGTAGTCTCAGATAACGGCTAAAGGGGTTACAGTCCCCTTTATAATAAAAACAGCGAAGCAGTAAATAGGAAGCTACCAAGTATACCTTACAATAATGATCGTTTTATGTATTAGAATTAATATGGATTTTTTTACTGCCACATAATTAAAGATTAATTATCTGTAAGAAAATCCTGGGAGTGCCACTGGTTTTTCAGTACAGTAAAACAAATTACACAAAAAAAAAAAGGTAAAACCTTTCTAACTGCCATATTTAAATTCTTTTCTATTTATAGGTAACAAACTCATTCAAGAAAGATGCTACGTATCCCTCACAGCTGCACAATTGTGAAACAGGAAGCCCCCTTCAAACGGGGGGAGAGGGGAATGTAATAATGGTATTGCTGGTGAGCGGCTTTATTTATTCAGACCATTTGTGTCCCGATAAGCGTGGAAAAGAAAGAAGTGCGGTACATTTTCAAGCCTGCAGTTGGTTTGTTTGGGAAGATAAGGATTAGAGTAACTTTATACTTAAAGAAATGGTCGAAGTTCTCAAGTTTCTGCCGACACAGCAAAACACGTGCCTGCATGAAAGAGGAAGTAAGGAGTCAAGTAAAAAAAAAAAAAAAAAAAAAAAAAACATTCCCGCTTCAAAATTTTTAGTAGCTCGCCTGCTTTGGGAGAGGTCGCCTCTGTACGCGCTAATGTGCAAAGGAGTTCTTCAAACTATTTCATTTAAGTGGTCTTAAAGAAAGATGTTAACTGCTCCTTTTGATTTCATACTTCTTTACTGTCGTTTCTTAAAAGGTACATTTCAAAACTGGATTGTTTAAAACTACGTCGTTTACGCTGCTGCAGCACTCCATTTTAAGAATTCATTATAATAATTCGGCTTCCACCAGCCACTCTTCCGCCATGACGAAGGCAGGTCGCTTGGGTGCGGATTTAATATATATATTTTTGTTACTATTGTTAAATATTCTAAATAAAACAAAGATCCTTACATTTCACACGATTGTACAAAATCTATTGTATGGAGCGAAAATCTGGACGTTGAAAAAGCAAGAGGAAAACAAATTGCTCTCCACAGAAATGGAGACACTCAGCAAGAACTTCTAGAAGAGACGGAAAACGGAATGAAGACATAAGAGAGAAAATGGAAGTGAAAAAGAACATTTCTGACACTATCAAAGAAAAGCGTTTAACATGGCATGGAGATGTGATACAAGAAACCAGATATCCAAATACTATCCTGGAATGGATACCTCCAAGGAAGGAGAAGAGGAAGACCTAGGAGGAATACCTATGAGTAAGGGAGTGCATGACAGTCCGAGTTTTAACTGACCAGGACACCTTGAAACGCACTTTATGGCGGAAAAAAATTCCTACCAAAAAATAACTTGTTGGCTGAGGAAACCCATTGTAAATGGAAACATTCCTCTTTAAGAAGGATTGTTAGCAGCTAATCATAACTTAACCTCTTGCGATATTTCAAAAAGATGAAGGCATTTTCTTATTTTTAAAATTAATTTATTTAAATATTTTAAGGGAGTAAAATTTATTTAAAATACATAATGATGTACTTAAAGAGAAGCCACCGATGAAAGAAGTTACTGTACACTAGAGTTGAGCAGCTATACGTAATTACCTTGATTCTGCTAAGGTGCATCTTCTTGAAACATAGGACAATGAAGTGATAACTGATGCAACTGTATGGATGTACTATGTATGTATGTGGATGTACTTGTTTTGGGTGGCATCTAGACGTTTAGTCGAACTCCACCTTGGAAAATCTGTGTTGAGAGAGTAACTGTCTACATTCTACAGCGATCAACACCCTGTCAATCACTGCCCATTTCTAAGCATGGGTAGTTGTGCCGGGTTCTATTATCTAGTGCTGCTGCACCAATTTGTCGTCCAGTGGAAGGAGTGCAATACCAAAGGGCAGGAGCCCTCAAGCTGCCCAACCCGAGGGGGAAAAAATAAATAAATGAAAATAAATATTTAAAAAAAAAATAAAAAAAATGTACAGTTAATACCATTTCATACATACTATATTATTACTAATTTAAGAACACACATTTAGTTTTTAAGTTAACAGTTGTAAGGTAGAAATATAATTTCATGAATACATCAGTCTACTGTCCACTTCTAGAAGTAAGCAAGATGAGTCTTCTTTTAAACACCTTGTCAGAAAAGGATTGGAATGCTGCAAAGTTCTTGGCATTTTGAATCAAAATATCGAGGTTATCAGTCCTAATAGGTTGAGTGCTGTTGAATAGTTCTTGTCTGAAGTCGTCATAACACGGGCAATGAAGCAGAACATGCCTCCAGTCTTCTACTGCCCCACAAAAACACAAAGGGTCAGGTTCAAGTCCAAATTTACACAATTTATCCCGCAGTGAACCATGTCCAGTTATTAAATATGACGTTGTCATTGAAGGATAAAACCATCCCATAACTTTCTTATTTACAGCAAACGTTGCGTCTTCAATGAACTCCCTGGTAGTGAGTCCTGTTTCACTGGATTGCCATCTGTATTTCCACTTCTCAGCGAATTTTGTCCAAAGATTAATTTTTTCCTTCCGAATGTCCGTGGCCGGATTACTTGCAATGTCTAGGATTTGAGTTGCCAAACCTTTCTTAAAGTTAGAAATCATACCTCGGTATGCCACATAAAGGTCAATCGGGATACAACCTGAGATCACTTGTAAAGCATTGGTTGATGTTGTTCTGCAGCATCTGTGTGTTGCCAATATCATCTTTCTCTGCAATGATAAGAGTTTGGCCTTCACTGTGACGTGAGTAACCCTAGGAAACCATATGGCAGCCGCATATACTACAATTGGCAAAAATATAGCCTTATAATATAATGCCAAAGTTTTGTGCTTTATACCCCATTCAGCTCTTGAGAGCCTAATCACGTTGGCAGTAAACTTGTTAATCTTTTCAGCTAAATTCTTTACGTGGGGATAAAAGAAAATTTATCGTCAATTAAGAGACCAAGATATTTATTTTGAGAAACATAAGGAATTTGGACATTGTTGATATGGAGTTTAGGAGGTCTGTTATAATCCAGTTTGTTGTTGAAGATCATCATTTTTGTTTTCGTCTCAGAAATTTTTTAATTTCTGAGATTGATGCAACTGTAGAAAAGCCTTTATTCTGATGTGGAAATGTTCAACATTAAACCACGTTCTATGAAGACATAAATTTCGAGATAATAGTCAGTCGCCATATCCTTAGCTTTTCTCTGTAATATTCTTCTTTCTAGTCGGAGGCATCGTAGTAATAATACTTGCAGAACGATTAACCAGCCATTTAAAACGTCTGAAGTAATAGTGAGGTATTTATGACGTCGATGACACTTCAGGAGATAGCATGAATCATCCTGTACTAAACGAAAATCATTTTCCAGGATGAATCCAATGCAATATAGTTTCGGCAGTTGAAAAAAGAAGACCTCAACCAGAAAATAATTGATCATCATTCTGTCTTGAATTCATAATTAAATACAGGTTGATTCGGAGCAATTTTAAAGAAAATTGCTTCAAAAAGAATACAGCATAACTATCATATACACTGCCCTACATTGATAACCGGACACCCCTCCATGAAAGGGGAAACAGGTACCATGTATGCAACACGTTAGAGACCTGCTATAAATATGTACACAGGGCTTCGAATAGACAATTGCAAAAGTGGACATACAAGATGACACGTTCAACAGAATTACCTCAACATTTCAACAGAATTGATCACCAACAAATGTTAGACGCGATTAACATGGTATAAGGAGAGTCAACCCTGGACTGTACAGCAGTGGAAAGCAGTCCTATGGACAGACGAGTCGAGGTTCGCACTCTCAGTCTGATGGTGGTTCCTGGGTGCTGGGAATGACAGGGGAACAGTTCCTTTCTGATTGTATCCTCGGAATGATGAAATTTGGTGGAGGCAGTATCATGGTATGGGGGCTCCTTTCATGGCTTGACATGGACCCATTAGTCGTTATCGACAAAACCATGAATGCTGTGCAATACCAGGACAGCCTGGATAATTATGCACTTCTAACATTATGACGGTACTTCGGGGAAGGCCCATGCCTGTATCAGAAAAACAACGCGCCATGCATACTGCTTGGGTCGTAACAGAGTGGTTTGAGGACATGGGTGTGGAAGAGTTGGATTGGTCAGCCCAGATTTCTGATGTGAACCCTATCGAGCATCTTTGGGATGTAATGGATCGTCAGGTACGTGCACGTCGAGATCACCCAAAGAACATGACTGAATTGGTGGCTGCGTTAAAGGCCAAGTGGAGGAACATATCACCTGACTTTTATAAAAAGCTGGTTGAGAGTATGCCGTGAAGATTGAAGGCCGTCATAAAAGCAAAAGGTTCAGTACAAGATATTAAATGACCCAATAAAAGCTCTTTTTTTGTCTAAAGGCAGGTGTCCGGATATTAATGGTAGGGCAGTGTATTTTGTGCAATAGCATCATAAGTAGCTATAATGAAAGAAAACAGAGTTTGAATTAAACAGCATAATTCCTTGGATAGTAACGGTATTAATGAACAATGTTTGTGTATAACGAAGTTCGATGAATGTTTTGCTTTATGTAGTTAACATATTGCATGTTCACTAATCCAAACAAAAACGAGTTAACAAAGGAAGCAGGCAGCTGAAGGATTTACTTGACATCAGAAAATAAGGAAGACCAGAAATCAGCACATATTGGAAATGTCAGCAAATGCTTCCGTAATGATTTTTCTTATTTCTAAAGAACTCTAGAATTGAACGAAATGTTTGCGGTTCATTTAAGAGAAATGTTTTTACCCCTGGGAACAGCGTAATCGAATCTTTCAGTCTAGTATTCAAATGTTATCTGAGAACGAATCACATTAGGAGCATTCGTCAAACAAACAGCTGAATCACAAAAGGATTTCAGGTTTCCAATATCAGTACTTTGAATTCTGCTGTTTCTGGACATATTTTACCCATTTTTATACTGACATTGATCTATTACTGTTCGATATCAACAAATAAATAATGAAATGGAATATTTTAACTTATTCTGTTTCAAAAGCAGGAATACTGCAAAATCTCTGTTGTATTTTTCTCTTAGGTGAAAAAAAAGTTTCACGACTACAAATATATTTTTTTTTATTTTTAAAGATAAACTACAAGAAAAATCCCAAACAACCCCCATAATTTTCTCTTTGCATATCTCGATACTTTACAAACACTCAAGCCTGCGGAAGGCTTTACCTTTTCACAACAAAATAGCATCATTATTCACTACATAAAAACATATTGGCAAAACTGAATGCCAATACAATCTAAAAATTAAATGCCGTAACACTCCTATGAAAGAGTGTTAGGGCTTTTCACGTTGAAGCCATCATTCGAAGGCCATCAGATTCACAACCACATATAACCAGTGCTATGTAAGTGTTGGATGCCTCGGTTACACGTGCAGTGGCTAAAGTTCTCCTATTCATGGGAATGTGCTAGAAAATAATTTAAAAATGTATTCACCTCATTTTTATTCCAGAAATCTGCTCAGAATTAATGATATATTCCAATACGTTAATGTTTGTCTCATTGCCAAAAATATGTATAGGGGATTGACAGGCAATGATTATCCAGGAAAATGGCTGATTTGGCAGCGGTATCATCTAATTCATTTCCCTGGATCCCAATGTGGCTTGATACCTCATTGATACTAGAGCCTGTAACACGCTAAATGAATCATAATAAATCACATACCTTTGATAATCGCTATTTTTAATGTGATCTAGGGCTGTTTCTATTGCATGCAGGTGCATTCCAGGAGTATGTGTTTCATTGTGAGTAGCCTGTGGCAATGTGGAGGGTCATTACTTGATAACAGGAATAGATGGGTCAAATGAGTGTGGCCTATTCGGGCTCTGGCCAGGATTACCTCTTCTTGTCTGTTTGTGCGAAAATTGGAGATTCATAATTGCAGTACATGTTTAATTTCAAGGAGTTTGTTATGTATATGCATTTTGTAATCAGTGAACGGGAAAAGAAAATTCACTGACTGGATTGTGCTGGATGAATGCCTGGCAACGTTATCTGCAATTTCGTTTCCTGGTATTCCAGTATGGCCTGGGATCCAGCAGAAGACAACCTTTTGCTGATGATCTCCGAAACGAATCAACTCTGATCTGATGAGCTGTAGTAATAGATGAGTAAGTGGGGAAATCTTTTGCATTATTAATAGGGCACTTTGCGAGTCTGTGTATATTATGCGCTTTAGGAGTGAGGGATGGAAAAATGTTTTCCAAAGCAAATTTTATGGCATATAATTCACTGGTGTAACTATTACATTCTGTCGGAAGTGTATGAGGAGTATTTTTATGGGATTTTTTATTTATTTATTTTTTTTTTGAGAAGGTGAGGCATCCTGTATCCATGAAGTTCTAGTATGGGTTCCTCATAATCTGAGGGTAAATCTACTTCCATACTGTTCGTGGTTATCTTTTTTCTATCTTTAGGTTTCAATTTTTCACTATTATACGAGTCCGTTGGAGTACCACCTGGAATCCTAATTGGAGGGTTCGTCGCTTCACTGGTTTTGGTTTGAAGTATACGTATGTTGAGGGTCAGACGGCTCCGGGGATTTCTCCCATCTCCGCGTATGTTCTATGTATCGAGTGACAGTACCCTGTCTATGCCAGAGGTTTAAAAATAATGTATGGGTCATGTGGTACGTAGTTTGTTGTGCCCATTATTCATCCGGCCTGTTCGCCGCCGGGCCCCTAGTGCCACCCGGCGTTACCATACCTAGCGTCGGGGTCGCCGGCCGGGTGTACCAAGAGACTAATTATACTCCGGCAGGTCCTGAGCCAAAGCCAAGATGTGTCTTTCCAGATTTTTTTTTTGTAACTATTTTCAGATTCGTTTGTCAAATCGGATTTTCCGAATGAAATTAAACAGTTGCTCTAGATTTGCAGAGATATCTAATACCTGTTGTAGGGTAGGTGGATTCTGGTTTGTTACCTAGACTTTGGAATCAAAGTAGTCTGGAATTTCTAAAGCGCCGGCATACTAATAGGATGTGTTTGACACTAAGCTGAACTTGGCATTGAAAACAAAGATGGGGATTCTGATTAGCTAGTAGATGATGATGCGTAAGGCGAGTGTGGCCAATTTGTAGTTTCGCAAGCATTACTTCTTTGCGACTTTTTCTGATGCTTGATTTCCATATTTCTGGATTCGATTTTATTTCTTGGAGTGTATTATTAGTTGGATTTCTTCATATTTGAGTCCATTCATCTTCACTTGCTCTAATAATAATAATAATAATAATAATAATAATAATAATAAGTCTTTAGTCTGAAATTAGTGTATAGTACTATCATTGTTTCATTTGATAGTTCTGATGCTGACTTGGCTGCTTTTTCACTGTCTTCTATTCCAGAAGGTCCTGGAATCCAACAAAGAGTTATTTCGGAGTGTATTTTTTTGACATCGGTAGATAAGAAAGCTAATTTCTTGTAGAAGGGGATGGTGAGAATGTTATATATCCTGTATGGCTGAGATAGCACTTGCATTTTACTTAATGCAAGCTGTATAGCATATAGCTCTGCAGATAGTATGGTGCACTCAACTGGAAGGGATTTTGAAATTACATGCGAAGGGAACACGGCTGCTGCACCTACATGTGATTGGGATTTAGATCCATCAGTATAGATTATGAGTTTCCCGGTGTGTTGCGAAGTAAAGATCAATGTTTATATCATGTCTATTCCATGGAGGTAAAAAGCATATTTGCACTTTTCGCAATTTTATTGAGATCGATTTTCCACTTTTGTATTATTTCTTGAAGACGAATCCCACCAGGTCTGGGTTCTTTTGGCTTGGATTCATAGTGTTTGCCCTAGAGGTTGGTTGAGGTATACCCAACAGGGGTGAGTTGGAAAGCTTATTTTGGCAGAGTAGAAGTTAACTTCTAAGATAAAGCAGAGGGTCGTGTGCTTCTGTATACAAGCTCTGTACTGGCGAGGTTCTGTAGGCGCTAGTGCTGATCGAAGGGCACTGTGCTGAATGGTGTTCACAGCCGTAAGATGCTGTTTTTAGCTGATGCATATACTATAGCTCCATAATCTAATCGTGACCGGATTAGAGCACGATATAAATTCAGCAATGACTGTCTGTCAGCACCCCAAGATGTTGAGGATACTGCAAGAAGGATGTGTATGACTTCCTTTCTTAATAGGCATGTCAATTATAGGCGTACACTCCTTCCGTGTACTATTATATACAGGGCATCTCAAAGATATTGGTACAAACGTTTAGGGGAGGTAGGTAACATCTAAAGGAATGTGATTTGCATAGGAACCCATAACCGGAAACGTCACCGTAAGTCGGTACACGGCGCTGTTCATCAGTTCGCGAGAGGGAAAATTTCTGGTTTACTCATTCAAGCAATAGTCGCCGAACGAAGAACATGCATTGATAAACGAACTGTGAGCTGGCAGACATGCGCGTAGTGTAGGAATTAGTAGAGAGCAGTGGACGAGCCACTGTACGAATTTATAGAGAACGCTTCCCAGACAGATATGTACCGAACGCCGTTTGTTTGCGCATGTGCATCAGAATTTGTGTGATTATAGGTCATTTAGAGGTAACAGGAATAGTGCGGGCAGACCAAACTCCCGTCATGGAAGAAAGTGTGTTGAATGCCGTCCAGAATAATCGTACTACCTGCACACATACCGTTGCCTTAGGAGTGTCCCGTTGCAGCGTACTTAGCACGACGATTCTTTACATCCCTTTCATCTCCAAAGGATTCAGTTACTGCTCGCCCAAGATCATCCTGCATGTGTGGCTTTTGCGCAGTGGTTTCTCCAAGGAAGTGTTCAGGACTTGAATTTTCCAGCCTATGTTTTGTTCACGGATGAGGCTTATTTCACTCGGAGGCTTATTCAATCAGCACAATGCTCATCTGTGGGCTCACGACAATCCACACTGTGTGCGCCCCATCATGGCTTCACAATAAATATGGGCAGGTATAGCCGGTGACTGCTTAGTCAGCCCATACCTGTTACCATCCCGGATGAACTCCGCTAAATATCGGATCTTTCTTGAACAAGTTCTACCAGAGTTACTTGACGATATTCCAGCAAATGTGAGACGCAACATTTGGTTTCAACATGACGGGGCACCTGCCCATTATGGAAAGTGTGTTCGTGACCATTTGAACAGGCTTTTGGGCGTCGATGGTTGTTGTTTATTTGGTTTTTAGGAGCATTAGCAACTAAGGCCATATTGCTCCGGGATATGCGGTGGTCATTCCCTGACCTTTCCGCATCCTCCGTATTTGGTGGTGACGGGCTCGAACCCCGGTCTAATCAAGAACCGGGTGCTACGCACTGCTGCTTCTTCCCACCTGGCTACGGAGGCGCCTATGGATTGGCCGTGGTGGACCCGTTGCTTGGTCCCCACGCTCACCTGATTTATCGAGCCTTGATTTATTTCTGTGGGGCCTCTCAAATCTATTGTGTATGAATCGCCTGTGGAGACGGAAATGGATCTCGTGGCGAGACTCGTCTGCGCTGCTGCTACTGTCAAAGAAACCCCAGATGTGTTCGAGCGTGTCCGCCAATCCATGCTGCGTCGGTGTCACGCATGCATCGCGTCTCATGGTGGAATCTTCGAGCATCTGTTGTAACATCATGAAATGCATCCATCTCGTACTCCACTGTTAATATTATGTCAAATAAGTGTTTGCCACTAATTACTGTCTTGTGTTATTTCTGCTTCTTGTGCCTCTGCTACTACTTTCCCGTGACATTTCCGGTTATGGGTTCCTATGCGATTCACATTCCTTTAGATGTTATCTACCTCCCCTAAACGTTTGTACCAATATTTTTAAGACACCCTGTAAAAATAATGAGTTATTTATACACACCTTTTTTCACCTACATTAATTTTATCTGGTAACTACAAGTTATGCTGGGGCCTCTGACTGCGTTAACAAAATTCCAGGCAATTTATTTATTTAGCTAGAATATTTAGTGAGACAATTGACAATACACATGAAAAATTTAGCATGTTTAATTATAGAACCCGACTTAAATACATACAAAATTTATCACAAGAAAAATTTTCCATATTACAGATGTTCCCCTACTGGGATAGACAATTTCAACAAGTCCGTTCTATATCTCATTCTAAAGTGAATTATAAGTAGTCTTTACGACATCCAATTTGATTATCCAGCAACCTCCTAGGCTAGTCAAATTTATCACAGTTAGGATTTCAGAATGCCTTTCTCCCTTTTTTTGGATTATTTCCTTGAGTAGGAATAATAATACAAAACAGTACTTACTTTCATTTCTCCGAGTTTTTGGACCAGCTCCTTGATCTTCCGGCACTTTCTTTAATATCTTCCACATCAGATTCCTTGTTATTATCCAAAATTCTCCTCGACCAAACTCACTTTAATGTGGCCTATTCATACTAAACGACCCACTTACTATAAATTTATCTACTCTCTTTGAGCCACTAGTTACATATCTACACTTAACTACAACCACCAACTTGCAAACTCTACTTACTTTCCACCGAACCAGTCCTTATATATCCGAACTTTACCTAAATTTCCCCTGAATTTCGACCTTACCTTCCCCTCAGTAAGTCGAATGTTCACCGTACTTCTGAGAAATATGGTCTCGCCCTTAAATATTTTCCTAACGATAATCCTTATCCCATTACAACTGTTCGTTGCGTGTATAATTGTTGTTCACTGAAATTTTCTAATTATGCAGAATGTTCTCATGTTAATTTCGCCCATATACTTTATTATTATTATCTTAATTCATTTATTTATAAAAAAATATTCTTTTTTTTTTTTTAAATAAGCTTAAGCTTACAGATGTTTAGTTGCTGGAGGCACGCATTTCGTAGATAGGCTACATGTTTACGAAAATTTAATTTGGTGTCTAAATTCAGACCCAATAATCTTATGGAATCTGTCATCGGTATTTCTCTGCCTTTCAGTTTTAATACAGATTCCGGATGAAGCGATCGTAATTTACAGAAGTGTATTGCTGCTGTTTTCCCCTCGGTTAATTGATAGCCGTTGCTTTCTGTCCAAGTTTCAATTTTGTTTATTGCTATCTGTAATTGTCTTTCAATGGTAGCCATGTTGGATGATTGACAGGAAATAGCAAGATTACCTGCATACATATAAACTTCTACCATGGCTGGGATGTCTCTTATAATGCTACTGGTACCTAATGCAAAGAGTGTGGTACTTAAAATCGATCCCTGAGGTACTCCTTCTTCTTGTGTGTGAATTTTGGACAGCTCATTCTGGAATCTTACTTGAAAGGTCCTGAGGTGAAGAAAATTCTGAATGAATCTAGGCAGGTTACCTCTCAGTCGAAGTTTGTATAAGTCTTGGAGGATTCCATATCTCCAGGTTGTATCGAATGCTTTGGTAATATCGAAAGTTATCATTACCATGTGCTGTTTTTTAAGAAAAGCATTTCGAATGTGAGCTTCAACCTTGATGTGGACGTCAGTTGTACGCCTGTTACGGGAAACCAAATTGATGGCGTGTTATAGAATCTTGTTCTTCAACAATCCAGGCAAGTCACCTGTGAACCATCTTTTCTATTATCTTTCTTAAACAGCTGGTCAAAGATATAGGACGATAACTACTGGGGGAGGCAGCATTTTTCCCGGGTTTCGCTATGGCTACCACAACTGACTGATGCCATGTATCAGGGTAAACATTCTCCTCAAAGATTCTTTTGTAAAATATCAGTAGTACAGATTTTGAGTTGAGGCGGCGAAGCATTATGAAGAAATTGCCATCTGGTCCAGCAGAACTATTTCTAGAATTCTGGAGAGCTTCGTTGAGTTCATTCATAGTGAACGGAAGGTTATAAGAATAGGATTGCTTTGTAACAAAGTTAATTTTATATTTTTCCACGGACATTTTGTTGTGTCTAAATGAGTCTTCGTAAGATTGAGATGATGAAGTGATTGCAAATGTTTCTGATAATGTCTCTGCAATATCAGTTGGAGAAGAAATATCTATTCCTTTCCAGGACAGGGTTGGGGCTTTGATTTGTTGACACTTTCCACTGAGGATACGGATCGTTCTCCAAATTATTCTGGGGTCAGTGTTTCTGCAGATGGTAGAACTGAATCGAATCCACGCATCCTGTTTAGCTTTTCTACGAATTCGGCTTGCTTCAGCTTTCAGCCGTTTATAGTTTATAAGGTTCTCTATTCTAGCATTTCGGTGAAAAATGTTCCAAGCTTTGTTCTCCTTTCTTTTAGCAAGAAAGCAATCCCTTGTCCACCAAGTATTATATCTTTGTTTCGTTATTGCGCTGGTATTGAAGGTAAGGATAACATTTCTTGTTGGTGTAAGGACACCATCTTGTTTGGTCATAATTCTCTTAGCACCGACAAGACGTTGTGCCTTACGTTCTTCAGCAATATCTTCCTCGGGAACATTAAGGACGTGCCATTCCGAAATGACTCCCTTTGAGGTGTTTAAAGTTCTGTGCGGGGTTACCGAAATGGGAAGGCCTCCGAAGGTCGTTCGCTTCAGGAGTTGTCTAGAATGACTGGGCGTTTGACAATTTTGGGAGTACCTGCTACAGCCTCTATGCTTTTCTGCACAAGAAATGGCGATAAGCTACTAAGAGGTTTCGTTGATAAAGAGTGTAAAATTAAAAAAGCAGGTAGGTCATGTGAAGAATCATCTTTTTTGATTCTTTTTGCTTGAAATGACTCAAGTTCATGCGAGCACATAGGTTCTACAGTCGGTGATATTAATGGATCCATAATTGCTCCTTTTCGCCCCTGAGTATTGAATTACACTCAGATTACCAGCCCCCGCCACGTGGAGGCAGGAGCGGTGCCACCAGTGACCAAGCGATAAGAGATTAATGGTTAGTGTTAGAGAAATTGGTAATATATATATATATATATATATATGCAAAAGAAAGGTGTCTTTCCTTCCTTGATACGAAGCTTAGAAAAAGCCAAAATTAAAGTTGCTAATGCGCCAAGACCAGGTAATATATAAAAATTTAAGCACTCAGTGACCTAATTAGTTAGGCCACCATGTCAAGATATATAATAACAAATATATAAAAAAATAAATCAATAAAGAAATAACAATAACATATAAATTTTCAATACAAGTAAAAACTTTTATTGATTTAAAATAGCTAAAAACAGCAGACACTTTGTTGTTGTTGTTGTTGTTGTTCTGGAGGCTTAATGGCACATAAGCTGCTAAGGCTATACTGTGCCTATTCACTTATTATATTAAAACATGAGTTTTCCCTAAATCAAAAGAAAATCTGAAATCAGAAATAATTGAAAAGCCCAGTTTGCCTGAGAAAGTCAAAAAATTCAGAAATATTTTCCTTATCACTAATGAGATTTTCAAGAGTTATTGATTTATGGAGATTAACCAGTGAGATCAAGGATGAAGTTCTGGCTTGTTTATAATAGGGGCAGCCAATAAGAATATGTTTTACAGTCAAATTATTAGAACAATGTGTACATTGTTCAGCACAAATAACTTACTCTCTAAAGGGCAGCCCAATAACGTTGGAGCCTGTGCTTAACGGCTCCTCAGTTCCAAGTGTTCAAACACACAAAGATCTGGGGGTCGTCTTCGACTCCAAACTATCTTTCAACGATCACATAAACCTCATACAGTCGAGGCTGAACTCACTACGCTGGGTCGCCAAACAACAGCTGCTCCACACCACCGACCCACAACTGGTAAAAAGATACATTGTATCAATCCTTTACCCGACAATACTGTATGCTGCAGAGATATGGGCCTCGGCCGCCGAATCTAACATCAAAAGAATATTCTCTGCCGAATTCTGGCTTCTAAAATGGGCCAACAGCAACTCCACCTTCCCCCAGCTCTCAGATAAACGCAGTTAGCAGAAGCTCTTCAACTACGCAGGCTCCGGTCCTACATCGCAGAAAGAAGGCTGCTGTTCACCATCAAGATGGCCACCGGTAAAATTACAGAGCCGAACTTCTGGGATCACTGCTCTTGGCGCATTCCTCCCCCTTATCTCCGGTCTTCAGCACAGCTGCTAGCAAACCGTAACCGGCTAGTACTAACCGACAGATTCCTGCCAAAGCAAATGCTACCCTCACTGCAAGCCATCGACGAGGATCTCCAAGAAGTGGTCAATAATAAAAAATACAGGACGGGTATCCTCGTCGAACTGAAAATGTAAAACTGTGCTTTGTTAATAATCTGATTTATCTTTTTTTCTCATGTGTATCTCTTTTGTAAATATGTTTTGTTAACCCCTGGCACAACCATGCCGTGACGGGACTAATTGTATGTCTATCATTGGTGCAATTAAAGATTCTATTACTATTATTATTATTACTATTACTACATTGTGGTGGATCATCTCCTGTGAGTAAATGAAGGTGGGTCAGATGGGTATGTCCTATTCTTGCCCTTGAAAGGACTACTTCTTCTTGTCTCGATGTACGGATACGGGAGCGCCAAATTTTTGGATCATGTTTAAACTGAAAGAGTTTATTATTAGTCTGAGAGTGCCAGAGTGCTGTCCATTGTGATAGGCAAGCAGCATGAACAGTTAGTGCATAATCTGATGCTGGAACAGGATATGGTTAAATCAAAAGTAGTTGGATTTTTTGCAGCTTTATCGGCCAGTTCATTGCCTAAAATACCAGAATGGGATGGAATCCAGCAAAAAGTGACCAGTTGGTTGCGTTCTTTAATTTGCAGTAATAAGCTTCTGATTTCATTAAGAATAGAGTGGACTTTATCTGAGGAATTACATAACGACATGATTGAGCTGAGGGAATCAGTGTAAATAACTGATTTGAAGGAACTGTCAGAACAGAGATTTTCTAAAGCTAGTTTAATTGCATATAATTCAGCGGAAAATATACTAAATTCTGAAGGAAGGGAAACTGATACAGTTGTATTCGGAAACACTGCAGCTGCTCCAACATTTGAATTAGATTTAGAGCCATCTGTATAAATTGGGGAGAAATCACTATATCTTTGAGTGTGAACTGCATGAATTTGGTTGACATTTGATGCTTGCAAAGTATTCTTTCTCCCTTGACAGAGGTAAGTGTCACAGGTTGGAAGAGGAGGAGGAGCCCATGGTCGCTGAGTATAAGTTGCCACCTGCTTTACGGAATGGATGGAAATGTTCCAAACTTGCACAAATTCAAGAAGGCGAAGACCAGCTGGCTTTACTATACTAGGTTTGTTTCTGTATAGGATTTCTAATGGTGGGTTGAAAAGGTATGACTGAACGGGATGAGAGGCACAACTTTGTATCTTGACAGCATATTTGAGTAACAGTGTTTTCCTGCGTAAAGTCAGTGGGGGCTCGTGAGCATTAATGTAGAGACTATGTGCTGGCGACGTTCTGAATGCACAAATTGCAATTCTCAAAGCACTGTGCTGAATTGGATCAAGCCAGCGTAATGCGCTCTTTCTGGCAGAATCATAGATTGGAGCACCATAATCGAGACGGGATCTGATTAATGCCCTGTATAAACGAAGAAGCGAGGTACGATCTGCACCCCACGTTTGGGCAGATAAAGCTCTGAGTATGTTTAACTTCTTTAGACATGAGGTTCGTACATTTTTAATATGATCTAGGAAATTTAACTTGTTGTCAAGGATTAATCCAAGAAATCTGATGTTGCTGGTGACTGGGACAAAGATGTTAGAAATTTGAAGTTCAGGATCTGGATGAAGTTTGCGTTGTCTACAGAAGTGGATGGCAACTGTTTTCTGCTGCGAGAGCCGATAGCCGTTGAGGCTCGCCCATTGTTGAATTTTATTAAGTGCTATCTGAAGCTGTCTTTCAATAGACCTCATGTTTTGAGAATGACAGGAGATCGAAAGGTCATCTGCATAAAGGTAAGTCTCAACTGTATTTGGAAGCTGCTTAGTGATAGAATCTATTCTCAGAGCAAAAAGAGTGGCACTCAGTACTGATCCCTGTGGAACACCTTCTTCCTGGATGAAAGTTGTGGAAAGGGCATGTTGGTATTGAACTTGAAATGATCTAGTATGTAAGAAGTTCTGAATAAACATAGGAAGGTTGCCTCGTAGTCCGAGAAGGTAAAGATCACTAAGTATACCATACCGCCAGGTGGTATCAAAAGCCTTCTCTATGTCTATTGAAACCATTACTAGATGTTCATGTTTGACAAAAGCATTACGGATGACAAATTCAGCCTTGACCATAAGATCTAAGCATGACCTGTTTTGACGGAGGCCATATTGGTTATGGCTCATTAGCTGTTCCGACTCAATAATCCAGACGAGTCTTCTGTGGATAATTTTCTCAAGGATTTTGCTGAGGCAGCTTGAGAGAGATATGGGCCTATAGCTATTGGGGTTGGATGAATCTTTTCCAGGTTTCAGGAAAGCCAAAACTGTAGAGTGATGCCAAGTAGCTGGAAAAACATTTTCTAAAAAAATGCGATTGTAAAAGACCAGGAGGCAGCGCAAAGCTTTGTCATCAAGATGTTGTAGCATGACATAATAAATTCCATCTGGCCCGGCAGCACCATTTCGGGCGGTTTTAATGACATGTAAAAGTTCAGAATATTGCAGAGGTTTGTTATATGGGAAAAGACAGGCAGTTTTGAAATGAATACCATGTTTTTCTTCAGTGTTTTTAATTCTTTGGAATGAGGTAGGATAGGGTGTTGCTGCTGAGATTTCGGCAAAAGTATTTCCCAAAGCATTAGCTATATCTACTGGATTAGAGAGATCTTTCCCATTCCAAGAGAGAATTGGGGAAGGTATGGTAGGAAACTTACCAGACAGCTGTCTAATTTTTTTCCATATTATTTTGGAATCAGTATTTCTGTGAAAACTTGAGGCAAAACGGATCCAGGATTCTTTCTTTGCTTGCTTTTGTATGAAGCGTGCTTTTCCCCTTAATTTCTTGTAATTAATGAGATTGACTGTGCTCGGACATTGCCGAAACAAATTCCAGGCTTTATTTTTTGCTCTCTTTGCTGTGGTGCATTTGTCATTCCACCAGTAATTATGATGCTTTCGGCCCGGAGGATTTGATAGTGGTATTGTGTTCTCAGCCACATTTAGAAGATGCGACGTGATGTATTCTGTTACTTCATCAATATGTTGGAGGCGGATTTTTTCTTCATCAAGGTCGATTGATGATTGAAATTTTGCCCAGTCTGCTCGGACAAATTTCCACTTTCTGCAGGGCTGAATTGATGGAGTCTTTGCTTTCAGAAAGTTGCATACTATTGGGAAGTGATCACTGCCCATGGGATCATTTATTACATACCACTCTATGGTTGGGACTAGCACTGGTGAACAAATCGAGAGATCTATTGCTGAAGTGTGTCCTGCTGGGAGCTGTACGTGTGTCGGTGCACCAGTATTGAGCATACTGAAATTTAGTGCCTCTAAAAAGCTTTCAATTAATCGGCCCCGTCTATCCAATTTAGGAGAGCCCCATAATGGATGGTGCCCGTTAAAGTCCCCTAATATACAGAGAGGTGGAGGTATCTGTATAAAGAGGTCTTCAAGATCTTTTAAAGAGTAAATGCGATTTGGTGGTAGGTAGATTGAGACAAGTGTTATTGCATTATGGAGAGTTATGCGAACAGCAACAGCTTCAATTTCAGTTTGGAGTGTGATATGCCTAGTTGGGATCTTCGAGTTTACTAGGATTGCTACACCACCGTGGGCAGCATTAGCGGTATTTCGATCTCTTCGATAAAGGCAATAGTTCTTTATCGAAGGAGAAATTTGTGAGGTCAGGTAAGTTTCCTGTAGACAGAAGGCAGCTGGAGAAAATCGGTTAATTAGGTATTTAATATCGTTGGTGTTGCAACGAAAACCTCTGCAATTCCATTGTAAGATACTGTGCTTCATTTAGGTTTAGTTGAGGATGATTCATCAGACTGTTTTTTGTTTGAGCACTTTTTCCGGTCTTTTTTTGGGAAGCTGGGCGCCCAGTATCCATAGTGTCATTTGCATGAAGTTCTAGTATGGGTTCTTCAAGATCTGAGTGTACGTCTACTTCCATACTATTGTTGGATGATTCAGGTTTCTTGTTTTCTTTGGTAGTTTTTAATTTTTCTTTATAATGCGAGAGTGTCCGAGTATCAGTTGGGATGCTGATTGGAGTGTTGGTCGATTCACTGGTTTTAGTTTGTGTGTCTTTTCCTGAATTTGATAATGTATTTTTAACCCAATTAGCCATAGATGTGCTGGGGGGTATTGATACATCTGTTTGTACTGCTGTTGAAATAACGCTTCGAGTGTGAGATGCATATGAACGACTGGGCATGGTCAACATAACCTGTCTATGTGCCTCAGGGTATGTGACTTTGCGTTCAATTTTATATTTTTGAATTGTCTTCCCTGTTTTCCACATTTCACAGGATTTTGAAAATGCTGGGTGACTTTCTTTGCAGTTGGGGCAAATGGGATTTGATGCTGAACAGTCTGCTTGTGTATGTTCCTTGGAACCACAAATAGCTTCTCCTCTGCATGCTTGTTTGGAATGTCCATATTTTTGACATTTAAAACAACGAATGGGATTAGGAATATAAGCCCGAATTCGGCAGTTTAAATAGCCAGCTTTTACTGAGGATGGCAAATCTGGGGTACTGAAGGTTAAAATGATTGACCTAGTTGGGACGAGATTTCCATCTTTTTTAGTCATTATGCGTTTGGCGTTGGTTACTTTTTGATTACTCAGTTCTTGAACTAATTCCTCTTCTGATATTGTAAGTTGGTCCCATTCAGTTATAACGCCTTTCGAGGAATTTAAGGTGTTGTGTGGAGTAATAGATACTGGCAGGCCACCGAATGTCGTTGTTTTGAGCAGCCACTCAGAATGTTTGGAGTTGGCTGTTTCAATTAATAGGTCTCCAGATTGCAGTCGTTTAACCATTTTTGGTGTTCCAGCAATCGATTCCAGAAATCTTTGGATGACGAATGGTGATAATTTTCCGACAGGTTGGTTGGACAGAGAGTGTATCACCAGAAAGTTTGGCATTTCATTGCACTGCACTGCACTTCTCTTCGGAGCCTTTTTGGTTGGTTCAGGTCTTCATTGTTTGGTTTATCTAGCCTTGGGTTTCAAGGCTCAAGAGGTGGATATTCATTTTTATCCATCGTTGCTCCTTTTAGCCCTGGGGGATAACTTTTCCCCCAGATTACCGGCCCCGCCACGGGGAGGCAGGAGCAGTGCCGCTCGGAGGCCAAGCGGTTGAAGTGTTAGTTGATTAATAGAACAAGAAATATAGGAAAAAGAAAGGTGTGTTTCCTTTCTGTGTTCTAACTAGTGGTTTTCAAGTATAGAACTAGTTTTAAAGAAAAGCTGTTGATAGAAATGTAGGAACTTAAAAGGAAATAACTTCAGTCACTTTACAAGAGCTCTCTATTTATCACAAGAATATCGCTTGGCCTCGAAATACGCTTGGCACCCGGGGCCAGACACGTTGTCATTGTTGGATAAAATCTGACTGAGTGTATACGTCAGATGGTTAAAAGCAGTAGAGCGGATATTGCTAAAAACTGGACAGTCAGTTAAAATGTGTCTGATGGATAAAATTGTGCCACAGGACTCACACATAGGAGGGTCATCAGCCCTCAGCAAAAACGAATGAGTCAAATGACTATGTCCTATGCGGGTCCGGGCAAGAACAACTTGCTCCTTACGATTCCAGCGCAGACTAGACTGCCACGGTTCAATTACAGGCTTTATACGATATACTTTATTCCCAGTCTGTCTATTACACGAATCCTGCCATTGGGAATGTATCTTTTGGTGTATTATTTGCCTGTAGTCTGTATAGGGGACTGACAGGCAGCGATTATTATTGGGAATTGCTGATTTGGCTGCGGTGTCAGTCAAATCATTTCCCCTAATCCCAATGTGGCTGGGAATCCAGCAGAAGCGGATATCATATTCACGTTCACGGAGGAAGTGAATATTCTGCTGAATGGAAGACAGAACTGTCCGAGTTATGGGTGATGTAAAACGGATCCAAGATTTCCTTTGGCTCTGACGTCGGACATAAGGTGCATGTGCACGTTTAAAAGATATTAAATTTTCAGTCGAGGCATATCGGCGGAACATCCCCCAAACTTTGTTTTGTGCTCTTTTCACTGCTGTATATTTTGAATTCCACCAAGCTTGGGAAAAAGTGGGAACCGGCTGGATGTTTTTGTGATTGCAATTGCAGCTGCTTGAACAATCGCATCTGTGACATACATAGCTGGATTATTGATTGGCACCTGACTGACTCTAGCGATGCCCCAGGGGTTATTCTGGGGTGCAATAGTGCGAGTTATCCGAGTCATATATAGATTTGATTGTGAATTGAGTTAATTTGCTTTCTTGTTTATTTACGTGTACAGTTTGCCAAGGCCAGTTTAGCTAGTCCTACTTCCTCATAGTCTGGGGTGGGCAGTCGGGCAGAATTCCCCGGCTGTCTAAATGGGCTAAATTGATTGTTAGATTTGGGATTTTGGAGAGCTTTTCCGTGTTTTCCGTTAAGAGCATTTCCGTGTCCTTGATTTTGTTCCTGGGTTGTGGACGGTTTTTATTGGTTTCTGATAGATTTCGGAGACTTTTTAATAAGTTCATTCAGCAGCTGTGTTTATTCAGTGTTCATTGTGCAGGACTCTTGAGCAGTGTATATATTGTATATAGTTGTTATTTCTCATTGTTGAGACTTAACTTTTAAATTGTAAATAGTTGTTTTTTATTGTATACATGGCAAGTATAGAAGAATCAGATTGAACGTCAAGTGAAGAACTGGCGGAAGTAATATCTAAGGCCACAGATGATGAAAAGATGGAGACCGGAAATGTTCCATCTAATCAAGTCCAAGAATTGTCAAAGACGCAGGTTTTTATTGGAAGAACACTGTTACGGACTCCTCCGCGTCTTAGGTCCTCCTCTCTCTCAACTTCCCAGCAGAATTCACAAAGTCACGGTGAAACAAAGAAAAGGAAAGCAAGAACTGGTAATAGTGTTGAAAAGAATAATCAGGAAAGTGCAAAGAAAACTGGTTCTCATAAGAAAAGAAGAACTGATGGAAGCAAAGAAAGATCCAAGTACGAAGGATTGGAATATGTTAAAGAAACAAGAGGTAGGCTTAGGACCTACTTACATGATACGCAAAATAAAGTTCCCACAACAGCTATGAAAACAATCTTAGAACTATGGGATATCTTGGAAATGAAGCCTATGGATGTTTACATAGAAAACTTGTTATTAAAAGAAAAGTTAGAGGGAAAGAAAAAAAAAAGAAAAGCTATGCTTATGTAGTCAAGAACCAGTGAAAGATACAAAGAAATCATCAAAGTGTGTATTGATTAAAGCAGTAGATGAAAGATTCAAGACAAGCGATGATGTAAAAAAGGAAGTCTTGAAAGAACTTAGACCAATTCTGAAAGAAGTGAAAGTAAAAAATATAAGAACAATACGAGACTGCGGGATTGTGTTGGAGGCGGAGGGAGAGGACGATATTAAGAGGATGTTCGAAGATAGAAGTTGGATTAAAATATGTTATTCCAAAGGTTGTTCATCCTAGAATTGTGGTTTTTGACATTGAAAAGGACATTCAAAAAGATGATTTTCTGGAGCAGGTTTGGATTAAAAATTGTAAAGAATATGGGGTTTCTAGGAAAGAATTCAATGAAAATGTTGAAGTAGTCTCTATAAATAGTGTCAAGAATGGCAATGTGTCAAATTGGATATTGGAGGTTAGATCGAGGCTTCTGAATATAATAAGACAGAAAGAAAGAATATATGCCGATTGGATGGCATACAAATACAAAGAAATATTCTCTGTGGCTCAGTGTTACAAATGCTTAGGATTCGGTCATGTATCTAAGTATTGTAAAAGAGAAGCTATATGTGGACATTGTGCCCAGAAGGGCCATGCATACAGGGACTGTGAAAATAAGCCAGAGGGACCAGTCTGCTGTAACTGTAAAAATAGAAGCAGAAAATGTGATCACACTGCTGCTGATAAGGACTGCCCTCAGTACAAAAGAGCTTTGGAATTATATAAAAATAAGATCAGTTATGGCTGAAAAACTTAGTGTGTTGCAATTAAATGCACAACGAGCAAAGGGGGGTAGCAGCTCAAATACATTTGGAAATGGAAAAGAAGGGTATTGACATAAGTCTATTGCAGGAGCCTTATGAAGTAGGTGGCAACGTACGGGGATATCCAAGTAATTACAGGATCTTGGCAGATGGAAAAAGTCCGAAGGTTGCGATAGTAGTAAGAGGAAACGATCTTGTGGTTACTAAGATCACAATTCTATCCAATGAAAATATGATATGTACTGAAGTTATTGGAGCAATTGGTAGAGTGTATATGATCTCATTATACTGTCAGCACTCGGTTAGACGTACTTCAAGGTTGCCATAGACAAAGGACGTACTTCAAGGTTGCCATATAGTTGTTGGAATGGACTCTAATTCTAAATCTGTACTGTGGGGTAGTGCGGAGTCTGATGATAGAGGTGAGATCCTTGAGGACTTACTCTGGTATGGGTTGTCAATATTCCTGGCCATATACCAACATATAGCTCTGTACATGGGCAATCCTATATAGATGTTACAGTATGTACTGTGCCAATTCTTGATAAGATACATGACTGGAAAGTAGTTGATTACTTAACTACAAGTGATCATAATGGTATTTTGTTTAAACTGAGTCAGATTGAGAAAATACGGCAAATAAAGGAAGCAGAAAGGTTTTCTATCAAAACAGTTAATTGGGAAGGTTTTGATCTGGCCTTCAATGACAAAGTAAATGAAATAAATTGGGATTTACTAAGTCCTGAAGAATATGTATGTAAATTTCAGGACATAGTTTATGGAACTTCAAACTTTTCAATGAAAAAGAAAAAGCTTGTATCCAGACCTGTAATATGGTGGAATATAAATTTACAACAAATGAAGAAATAATTGAGAAAAGCCAGTAAAAGATTTCAAAGATATAGAAGGTTGGGGGACATTCAAATGACGGAATTGTATAAGAATACCTATAGGAATCTGTGTAAAAATTATGTTAAAGCAATTAATGATTCGAAGCACACTTCTTGGAAGTCGTATGTGATGGAAAAAGGCTCGAGAGATCCCTGGAACACTGTTTTTAAATTAATTACTGAGAAGTATATTTTTAATCCTATAAATTTTACTGTTAGAACAGGAGATATGGACACTTTAGGATGGAGTGAATCCATGGATATGATCCTGGATGAGTTGTTTCCTGATATGGACACACAAAAACTAAGCCAAGAACAGAAGGAAATGATACGAGGCAATGCCACTTAAAGTTCCAATATATGTTAACAAAATTTTACCATGGAAGAGGTCCAAGATGCTGTTGCACAGGCGGTTGACGACCAGGCGACCGGTCCTTAAATCAGGACCGGTCGCCTGGTCCTGATTTAATAGAAGTTAAGATAATGAAAAGGGTTTTTAATATAAGACCCGATTTACTGGTCAAGATGTTTAACAAACGCTTGGAGATGGGTTCGTTCCCTGAGGTGTGGAGAATGGCCGTTTTGAAACTGATTATCAAAAGTCCGGATAAACTACCAAGTGAAGCAGGTTCGTATCGTCCCATAGCATTGTTGTCTGTAATAGCTAAAACTTATGAACGACTGTGTATCAGTCGGTTGATGATTAAATATGATGAGAATCAAATGTCCTCTGATAACCAGTATGGTTATAAAAAAGGTAAGTCTACAGAGGACGCTATTTATCAGATGACAACATACGTTCAGAGCTATGAGGGGCGTTATGTTCTTGGAATTTTTGTTGATTTTCACGGCGCATTCGACATGCTTTGGTGGGAAGGAATCCTTTCCAGGATTAGAACCATTGGATGTTCTGAAAAATTGCATTTAGTTTTTAAAGAATATTTTTCAAATAGAAAGATAATTATCAGGACAAAATATACTGAAGTAAAAAGGAATGTTAAACGAGGTTGTCCACAGGGCTCGGTGATTGGTCCTCACTCCTGGATAATAGTAATGGATGACTTTTTTTTGAGAAGAAATCACGTTGGTGTGAATGTAGTGGCATATGCCGATGATTTGTTAATTCTGGTTTATGGCAACGCAAGGTCCCAACTAGAGGCACATGCCTCTCAAATAATGGAGGAATTGATAGAGTGGTCCAGATTGTATAAGTTACAGATCTCAAAAACAAAGACTGTACAGATGCTGCTTAAAGGACGACTGAGTATGAATAGAAATCCAGTTTTTAAAGCATTTGATATGTCAATTAGGTATGTGACCTCTGTAAAGTACCTTGGTGTGTGTGTGTAGGGGAGAGGATGGCGTTTTTGGCACATGAAGTACTTAAAAAATAAAGTTCGAGTGCTGTATGCCAAGCTGAGAATGATTAGAACTGATTGGGGGAATAAAAGGAAGAGCGCTGAATCTCCTTTATGACTGTATTTGTCCCCATAATCACCTCCTTATCCTTACTAGAAAAATTCCTGTATATAATTGACAACATACCATGAGCTACTCTTGCAGCTCCTCTGCACTGCTCAGAGAACTTCATATCTGCCTGCACAATTACCCCCAGGTCATTTTCATTCTCTACCACTGTCAGTATAGTACCACAGAGTTGATACGTTGTCCTGGGGCTGCTGTTTCCCATATGCAGTACTTTACATTTGTCAATGTTAAACTTCACTTGCCACCTCTCATCCCATCTGCTCAACCTCTCCAGATCCTGTTGCAGCAGCATGGCACCAGTACTGTCCTTAACAACCCTGCCAACCTTTGTATCAGGCGCCTCCGTAGCCAGGTGGGAAGGAGCAGCAGTGCATAGCACACGCTTCTTGATTAGACCGGGGTTCGAGCCCGTTGCCACCAAATAAGGAGGATGCGGAAAGGTCAGGGAATGACCACCGCATATCCCAGAGCAATATGGCCTTAGTTGCTAATGCTCCTAAAAACCAAATAACAAACAACCTTTGTATCATCTGCAAACTTGGATATTAAGCTTGATACACCATCATCAGTATTATTTATAAATACAGAAAACAATAATGGACCCAACACTGAACCCTGAGGGACTCCACTAATAACATTAGTCCACGATGAACAGTGTCCATTGATTACCACTCTCTGTCTTCTCCCCCTCAACCACCCCTTTATCCATAGGGGTGCCTTTGGGCTGGGTGCTGTAGGGGATAAAGGGCTGGCTTTGCCTTTAGCCAGCGGGTATTTGGTTGGTGGAACAGAGTTCCATCCGTTGTGGAAGTTGATAGCCTAAATAAATTTAAGGCTCAGCTGGACAGGTATTTCAAACGAACGGAGGGGTGAAGGGGAAGGTTTTTTTGGCTGATGCTGCATAAGCTTGTTTTCTTGCATCATATACCTCTACTAATGCCAATGCTAATAGCAGCAATTTGCCTCCAATGCCACACTGCTCCAATTTGTGCAGCAGTCTTCCATGTGCAACAGTATCAAAAGCCTTTCTAAGATCCAAGTATATAATATCAAAGTTATTCCATGCATCAGTGCTTGTGACTGCATCATAGTATTCAATCAAATTGGTCAGGCAAGACTTTCCCTTAACAAAACCATACTGCATCCGAGCTATAACTGAAGTCTTGTCTAGAGGATCCTAAAGTGCTTCTTTAACCAGTGCCTCCATTAATTTTCCTGGAACAGAAGTTAAACTCACAGGTCTATAATTACTTGTGTCAGCCTTTGATCCTCCTTTGTGAATTGGGGTCGCATTTGCACATCTCCAGTCTATGGGTCCCTACCCTGAGTCCAAGGAAGCTCTCATAATTATGGCTAAGGGTTGCTTACTTCCTTTGCTGCCTCCTTTAATATAACTGGATAGATCCCATCCACCCCAGGTGCCTTTCTTGTGTTTATCTTGAACAATTTCTCCTCCAGTTTACTCTCAGTTATTACAAGATTCTCTAGCTTACTGCCAGAGTTGAATACACCTCTGGCATTCCCCTCGCTGAATAACTTCTCATGTGTGAATTGCGATGCAAATTATTCATTTAGTTTGTTAGCTACCTGAGCAGGATCATCAACAGTTGAACCATGGATATCAAGTGGACCAATCTCATTCATCACCTTCCTTCTAGAGTTTACATAAGTAAAGAACTCTTTGCTGTTTTTCTTTGCATCATTTGCCAAAGATTTCTCGTAATCTGCCTTCGCCTGCCTAACTGCCTTTGTAACTTGGTTACAGATCAACTTATATCTATCATAGGCTTCTGTGTCACGTTAATTTATATGTATCCCATGCATTTTTCTTCTCTGCCATATGTCTCATTAGTTCATCTGACATCCATTTAGGCCTAAACCTTGAACGATATTTCTTAGTTTGTATGTAAACCCTAGTAGCTTCCAAGATAAGTTCTTCGAATGCTTCCCATTTTGAATTTGCTGTTGGTAACATCATCAGTTGGTCCCACCGTATAGAATTTAAATACTGTCTTAGACCATCGTAGTCACCTTTGCGAAAGCAAAAACTCTTCACTTTACCCCTGTTGGTATTACCTCTGAGTAAATCCCAGCACACTGTGATCACTGCCACCTAGTGGTTCCTTTATCTGCAGATTCTTAATGCATGAAAAATCGCTACTGATAATCAAATCAGGAGTATTACTCCCTCTAGCTGCCTCTCGAACATGCTAGAAACCAATCATCCAGTAAATCCACAAAAGGTTTGCTAGTGTGTGGGTGACTAACCCACAAATTCTAGTCAATATCTGGGAAATCAAAATCCCCCATTATAAGACTGATTTGCTGGCCCACTCTACTTCCCTGTACAGTGTCTAATTATACTCATCAGGCCTATAGCACACTCCTACTCACAATTTTGATCTCCCAATGTTTATGTGACACCAAACTGACTTGACACTGCACTGTCCAGCGATGTCAACTGGCTTCACTTCCTTGGATTTTATGTTTTTTAACTACTAGCATAACCCCTCCCTTCCTATTCCTTCTGTACACATTGTACTCCCCAAATTCGTTCTACATTCCTTATATCTGTGTGACACCACGTCTCTGATATCCCAACATCTGCCTTTGATGTTTTGAGCAATACCTCAAATTCATCAAATTTATTTACCATACTCCTAGCATTGGTGTACATGCAAGTATACATGCACCTGTTCCTATTATTAACTACCCTAACACAACTGATGTATTTACTTGTAACACAATGACTCCCAGCAGTCTCTGAAATACCCTACATCTTGTTTTCCAGGCTGCTGATCATTCCAATAGAAGTAGTGCAAGAATCACTTTCACCTCTGCCAGTGGCTACTGTTAATCTATTAGTCCTTGTATCCGCCCCCAAGCTAGCAAGTTTTACCACTCACCTAACACTGCCTCGAAAACATCAGTAAATATTCTTGCACCCTTTCTATTTAAGTGTATTCCCTCCCTGTAGAAGCAGTCTCTCCTGTTAACAAGTACAAACCAGGCTAAAAAAAATTCTACCCCTTGAGCCTTGCACAATCTTTCCAGGGCCGAATTGATCGACAAGGCTCTCATCATATACTCCCTCCTATCGTTTCTGGGCAGAATTGCAGACACTTTCAAATTCAACCCTAATTCACAGCTTTTTTTCAACAGTGACCTGTACTTGTTAAGTAACTGTGCTGGTCTCCTACTCTTAATATCATTAGTGCGAACATGTACAACTATATCACCTTTTGTGCCCTTAAAAGATGATATCTGCTCTACATCATCAACCTTTGCACCTGGCAGACATACCCTGGTCCTGCTCCACCTATCCTTTTTACATAGCATGTTCCCTGTTTCCCTGACAATAGAGTCACCAACAACTACTAGTTCCTGTGGACCAGCGCATTCTGCCTTGGGGGTTGCCATTTCCTATAAAGGAATGGTTTTAACAATCTCTATAATCTGTCGCTTAGAGAAAAGACGTTTTTAAATCACTTTGGAAATATCACTATGATCACTCGATTGGCACGAAGAGCAGCACCCATTGATTACCACTCTCTGTCTTCTCCCACTCAGCCATCCTTTTATCCATTGTAGCAATTCACCCTTAATACCATTCTGCTCCAATTTGTACAGTAGTCTTCCATGTGCATCAGTGTCAAAAGATTTCCTGAAATCCAAGTATACGATATCAAAATTACTTTTTGCATCCAGTTCCTTTGTAACCATATCATAATAAGCAATCAAATTTGTTAGACAAGACTTTCCCTTAACAAACCCATGCTGTCTGTATTATTGCTGCAGTCTTGTCTAGATGATCCTGCAATGCATCTTTAACCAGTGAAGCCATTATTTTACCCCGAACAGAAGTTAATCTAACTGGTCTGTAATTACTTGTGTCACCCTTCAATCCCCCTTTGTGAATTGGGGATACATTTGCATATCTCCAGTCTGTGTGGCCCTTCCCCGAGTCGAAGGATGCTGTCGTAATTATGGCTAAGGGTTTGCTTACTTCCTTTGCCGCCTCCGTTAATATAACTGGATAGATCCCATCCACCCCAGGTGCCTTTCTTATGTTTAACTTCAACAATTTCTCCTCCACTTTGCTCTGTTATTACAAAATCATTAAGCACCCTGCTACAATTTGATAATCTTCTGGCATTTTAAAACCTTAACTCCTCGTGTGAATGAAGATGCAAAATACTCATTCAGTTTGTTTGCTATCTGAGCAGGATCATCAACAGTCAAACCATCAATATCAAGTGGACCAATCAGATTCATCCCCTTCCTTTCAGTTTATATAAGTAAAGAAATCCTTGCTGTTTTTCTTAGCATCATTTGCCAGAGTTCTTGTAATCTGCCTTCACCTGCCAAACTTCCTTTGTGACCTGATTAGAGACTAGCTTATATCTGCCACAGGCTTCTGTGTTGCCTGAACTAATTCTTCCTCAGAGACTACCACTCTGTGATAGCACCTTTAGATGAATTTAGGTGTTGTGGGAAGTGACAGATACTGGCAGCCAAATAAACGTCTTTGTTTTTTAGCAGCCATTCAGAATGTTTAAAGGAAGCTGTTTCGATCAGGAAGCCTCCCAATTGCAGTCGTTTCACCATTTTTGTTATTCTAACAATAGATTCCAAATATCTTTGAATTAGAAAAGATGATAAGTTACCTACAGGCTGGGTGGATAGGGAGTGTATTGCCAAAAAGTTTGGCATGGCACTGCTCTTCCCTTCATCATCTTTTTTTGTTGGTTCAAGTCATTATTGGTTGATGTGTCTGGCCTTGAGTTTGAAGGCTCTAGAGGTGGATACTCATTTATATCCATGGGTGCTCCTTTTTGCCTTGGAGGATAACTTTACCCCCAGGTTACTGGCCTCAACATGTGGAGGCAGTAGCAGTGCCACCTAGTGACCAAGAGGCTAGAGAAATTAATTGTTTAGTGAGAAAGCTAATAAATATACAAAGAAAAGTTTTCCTTTCTGGGTTCTCACTCAAGATCTGTTACGTAAAGAACCACTTGCAGTGACCTGATGATAATAATAAAGGCACAAGAAATTAAATAGAACAAAATCACTTGGGCACTATTGCCTGGCACTCGAGGCTATGCTCCCTGGAACCAGAAATAGGACAAATGGCATCAACTCTACATGACTGCTGGGAATGTCCACATTTCTGGCACTTAAAACAACTAATGGGATTAGGAATATAATGACAAATTCGGCAGTTTAAATAGCCAACAGTTAGTGAGGATGTCAAATCTGGAGTCCTGAAAGTCAAAATGATGAATCTAGTTGGGGTGAGATTTCCATTTTTTTTTTTAGTCATTATGTGTTTGGTGCTGATTACTTATTGAACTCAGTTCTTGAACTAATTCCACTTCAGATACTGTAAGTTGGTCCCATTTGTGATGTTTGTGACACCTTTTGGGGAAGTTAAGGTGTTCTGTGGAGTAATAGATACTTGAAGCCCACTGAATGTTTTTTTTTCTATCGAGCAGCCACCCAGAAGAGTTGAAGTTGGCTGTTTCAATAAGGAGGTCTCCGGATTGCAATTTTTTAACCATTTTTGGTGTTCCAGCAATGGATTCCAAATATCTCTGGATTACAAATGGTGTTATGCCCACAGGCTGGGTGGAGAGGGAGTGTATTACAAGAAAATTTGGCATGTCATTGCACCACGCTTCCCTTCAAAGCCTTTTTGGTTAATTACAGTCATTATCAGTGGATGTGTCTGGTCTGGAGCTTGAAGGCTCTAGAGTTGGATAGTTGCTTGAATCCATGGTTATTCTTTTTTGCCCTAGAGGATAACTTTTCCCACATGTTACTGGCTCCGCCACGGGGAGGAAGGATCAGTGCTGCTCAGAGGCTAAGCGGTTGAAGTGTTAGTTGATTAGTAGAACAAGAAAAATAAAGAAAGGCGTGTTTCCTTTCTGTGTTCTAACTTGGGGCTTTTAAGTATAGAACTGGTTTTAAAGAAAGACTGTTGATAGAAATGTAGGAACTTAAAAAGAAGTAACTACCATCAAGAGTGCTCTATAAATCACAAGAATATCACTTGGCACCTGGGGCCAATCAGATAAGCTTTAGCACAACAGCACCAGAAGACAACTGAATTGTCTCAATGTCTAAATATATCTGGACATGTCTAGAACTGTCAATCACAAAGGAACCAGTATGCATATCATATATAGATGGAATTTATATCTAAGAAAACAATTATTATTATTTATAAAAAATAAATAAATAAAAAATAAAGAAAGAAAAACAGTAGGTGAGGGCTAAAATGGGTTAGATTGTTTTGAATTAGCACTAAAAGTATACTCAGAAACACCATGAATTTTGGAAATATCAAAATCTATGCTGAAGACCGTATCAAAAGTTGGCTACTACATTGATGAATAAAATTATAATAAATATATTTATCAGACCTAGTGTCGTAAAAAGGAATGGAACAGTTTCAATTTCTACAGTTAATTTTTAAAATAAATACTGCATTTAACTATATACTGTTTCAGAAAATTGCTTCAAACAAGTGTAAACTTGTTTGATGCAGCCATAAATAGACCAGTGACTGCCACTTTATCTAATAAAGACATTTGTTGTGACATTATAACAGTATGGTGAGCACAATAAAATGTTTGTTGCTTCCAAATATAACAAGGCATGGAATTTCAACTGTCCCATCAAAGCCAAAAAAAAAAAAAAATTTTCTTCTGCAATTAAAGTGGTGTTCTCAATAAAGCAGCATTTAAAAAAAATAAATAAAGAATAAACTTCCATTCAAGTAAAATCATATTATATCTTTATTTTAAACAAAAATAAATTACTTCTGCTATGAGGAATTGCTTTCCAACAATACAAAAATTATATACACAATATGAACCAGCATTATTGGAGAGTTATAAACACTAACAGTCTAAAGATCAAGTAACAAAATCTAACGACTCTATATTTTACAATGAGACATTACCTTAAATGATAACTTTATAAAACAGTAACTTCAAGCTTACTTTTCATGTTCTAATATAGTTAATTAACTATATAATGATCAAATCTTATAAAATTCACATATAATTTTGTGTTTACACTGTATACATTTTTATACAATCTTGTTTAACATGTTATCAGGAGCACAGAAACTGAGGGTGCACAGAGTAATTTTGACCCTTTTCAATGGACAATTCTTTAAATTATTTGAGAAAAGAAACCAAGGGGAGTGGGGGGCTACCAAGAAAAAGATTAGATAACTTCATAAAACAAAAACAGACAGAAAATTTTCATTACATATTCTAGTATCAAGCACAGTACTTGGATGGATGTATTATGATCTGAATTAGGATCACTAAATATTATAAAAGATTCAGAGATATTACTTGTAACAGTATCGCAGATTTATCCATTGAGAAAAATTAAATAACTTCTTTATGTACTTAAATGAAAATTATCATGTGCACATGCAGTGAACTGCACCAAATCTAAAATTATGAAATTTAATCTTTAACATGTTAAAGATTAAATGATTAATTTAAAAGATTAATTATTTTAATAATCATTAAAATTTTAAAAACAGAGCAAATCTCACATACAGATGAGAACATACTTCCTACCATTTGCTAATATCATGCATGTTGGATACTATGTTCTTATTTTTTCCCCTCTAACTAAAGCATACATATTGTTAGGCAACACTAGGAGTTTCACTTACTTTGTAGTCCTATAACTCACTATTTATTCTGATAATAATTCATTTAATTATTAAATTATATAAAATAGAATTAACTATTTCTGAAAGATTCGTGGTTTCTTACGTTATATATTACTGAATATAATGCATAACATATGATTAATTCTTTAAATGACAAACAAAATTCAGGGAACTTACAAAAAAATATATAATAAAATAAAATAATTACTTGATGTATAACTGACACCATCCAGATGCAGACCACAGTCTGCTATATGATGATCCGGATTGATATAAACCTTATACAATTTACTTTAATTTGAAACAAAATATACTTGTATATCACATTATTTATTTAATTCACTTTGGGTTTTGAAAAGTTGCTGCATACCAGAATTACTTTTATCCTTAAATATAAAGTTTTCACCATTTCTGCGGAAACTCTTTTTTGAAAAGTACTCAAAGTTACAGTTTGATAAATGGTTTTAGTGCATAAGAGTTAATAAATAAATAAATGAAATAAAAAAAAATAACTAAGAAAGGGATTAAATGTTGAAGGAAAACAAAGAATTTGGTTATAAGTTCATGGACATAAACATAAGAATTGAGAACGTTGAATTTAGTATGCTTACAAAAAAAAAAAAATTAGCATTTGGCAGTGAGAGGAGGAAGAGAATAGGCCTGAAATTCTTGTACATGCTTGAAAAATCAGTTGGTGCTAATTAAACTCTTTTTGGAGGTGAATGCTATACAAATATAAAATTTGACATTTTATGATACATATTAAAAGTACTGTTTATTCTGTATTTACAATTTAATCATGAACAGTTCAAACTAAAATCACCTGAGCTTGTATCTATTATATAATAAGACAGTTGCGAGTCCAGGGTATTATAGAAAGCAGCAAATGCATATAAAGAAAGAAACATCAAGATTAAGACAGGGGTTTAAATTTTAGACTCTCAAATTATATACCAAACATCAGTTATGTAATGTACAACATTCTACCATATGAACAGTATAAGCTTAAAAGGCTATCTGAACACACAAAACTGTTGCGGCTATCAAACATGTTAAGGTTACTGGATTTTATTATTTTTTTATTTTATTTTATATACATCTTAGAGATGAACTCTGCTCCTTGTAACAGAAGCTACTTATTTTTCCATAGAAAAGTTAGTTTCTAATTACAGAGCCTTACACATTGTAGTGTAAAACTTCAAATTAAGATTTTTTTTTCTTTATTTCCTGTACACCTCTATCAGCTGCCAGTTTTTCAGCTTTAGTGACAAATTTAAAAATGTCACTTATGGTAGCAGATGTTGTTTAGTTGTTTAAGATGCTTCAGATGAAGAGATTCATCAGCCACTGCAGAATGGCTGCTGTTAGGTTGGCAGTCTTTATTTATGTGCAGCATGTAACTTCATGGTCCTCCAGTCTAGTTTGCTGATCAGATTTTTCACATATTTCCACTTTTCTTTATGCACATTGTCAACATTTAACCATCATTATTGTGATCACTTTTATAGTTACTCTTTTATGTATTTACCACCACGACATCTCATGGAGAATACCAAGCATCAGTCCTGATTTAAGAAGTGATTGTTCAATGTAGTCTCACCATAGTAAAATTTTAGAAGTGTTCCAGAACAAAATGCTGCTCTGAACTTTGATTTTATTTGCTTTTCATCTCTCTTGAAACTAGTTTCGGTTTTTGCATCTATGCTCCTGTCCCATTTGTCAAATTTGATTTCTCATATACCATGTATTTGCATATATATTACTCTTCTGGCAGGCAAGATTATCAAACCGACCGGGCTAGCCATGTGGATAAAGTGCCTGACTAGTAACCCAAAGGTCGTGGGTTCGAATCCTGCCTCGGGCTTGGATCACAGTAAAATGCAAAAACTTTGGGAGGTGCATTATGGCCACAGAAACTGATGTGCCAACAACTAACAAAAAAATGATTATCAAATTTCAGAGCAATGGGGGATTACTTTGATTCTTTTTTTTTTTTTTTTCAAAATATTTAATAAAGCAAGCTCTTCTCACAAATTAAGAATAAGTTTGGTAAATAAAATAGTTTTGGTGGAGGGGGAAAGAAAGAAAGCATCAAACTGATCTCCAAAAACTGTCAACAGACTAAATGTTGAAGAGAGAACAAGCTTATTGTAAGGTTCATATGGACAAACATAAAAAATGTGAGGATGGCTGAATTTAATAAAATTGCAGATTAGCAGAGGGGGGGGGAATATATATATAGGCCTATTTTGCTATTTGAAAATCTGAAAAAATTACATATAAAAGCATCAAAATAATTTCTACATGTTTTTTAACTGTTAACTCACAGTTAAAGAAGGTGATATATAAACACAAGAATTTGGCAGATGGCATGGGAAATCAAATCTGATTGGCAAGTGGGATGACAATACATAAACTGCAATAGATTATTGGTCTAGTTGCTGAATCAGTTACTACTGTCCTTGCTTGCTTACTTGACTTCTGGTGAATGCTCACAGCCTGTGCTTTCTTCCCCATATCTTAAAATAAAGCAGATTTAATTTTTTTTTGATGATGCTTTATGATTAAAGAGATATTGTTAGGAAAGGACGTTATGCGGTGATCTTCCATTAAATTAACTCTATAAATAACCACTATTATACCAAGTGAGTTTAAGCTAGTTTTTCAGCTCTCTAACTAAATATACTAAACAATTAGGTAACATGTATCAGGAACCTTGCCAGAACCCATCATCAGACCATAGTTGGCTGTACAGTTAAAAGCATCCTGCTTACTGAATGCCTAAATCATTCACTGAATGAAGGAGATTTAGGCATTTGGCATGCAGGAGGCTGTTAACAGGACAGCCAATGCCTGATGACGAGTTTTGGCGAGGTTCCCAAAACATTACCAATTGTATAGTATATTTAGTCAATAGGCTGAATGAACTAACTTAAAAACTCACATTGCATAATAGTGGTTATTTAGAGAGAGAAATTTCATAAAAAGATATTAGCAAACTGGGCAGAACTGTGAATAATAGTATTTGCCCCTAAGATGGACATAAGACCAAGTCTTATGGCTTGGGCCTATATTCATGTATTAAGTACTTGCTCTTGGTCTTTGGCAGATGCAAAAATCTCTGTCTCCACATTACTGAAATTGAATGCAACATAGTTTAAGAATTTTATTTAAGCAAATTTAATTTGTACTTGCACTCTTCTTTAGTAGCTCAATACCACAACTACTTTAAGCCTTAAGATTAAGTAGTTTGAATTAATACACATATTAACATTTGTATTTAGTAAGTTAATGTTACCTGGTCAGAGATCTTGATGATTTGAATTGATCACACATATTTTTGAAAGAGGACAAACAATGTTGCTAGTAAACTCAGTCAAATCTTACAGTGACTCTGAACTTGGGTATTTCATTGCATCTTAATCTAGTTTTAATGACACCTCCAGTGTTTCCAATTTAGCAAGTTGTTAGAGTAACCCGTACAGGAGGTTAGCACTCTAAAAATAATTTACAAATAACCTATTTTCAGATATCGGACATGTCTAAACTCGACGTTCACATCCATTTTCACAGTACTGGTTTTAAGCCAGACTGAAGGTGGTTATGGAAGTGTGTTAAAACATACAAATTAATTTTTTATGTTTAGCACTTTATATATTTCTTTACTAGGTGCAAATTTCATAATTTTGATTACATAATGCAGTCCTAGAATCGCTGTTTTCAGTAAACCTATGTTCAACTGCAGGAGACCCTGCAGAATCTTGACCTTTCCACTGCATAATTAAACCACACAGTATGTATTTAAGAATTTCATATTTTTAGGTTTTGTAACAGCTTACATTTGAACTTCAACAGCTATATGGAAGCTACAAACTGACAAGATTAATTTGATTTGAGAGTTCTTGGCACAAGAGCTACTTGGCTGAAATGTGCCTGGAGGATTTTATATGGCAGTTCTGTTCGTTTTTTTCAGAAAATGATTTCTAATAGTCACTGATAGCTAATATAGCTTACTGCAGAGATAATATTTCATTTCATATTTGATTATAGAAGTTTATTTCACCGAGGAACCGAAACACATTGGTATATTTTCCCCCCCGTCTTTCAATATGGTTTTGAGAATGAGGAAGTGATGCATGGTTATCAACTCTTTAAAGGAGTTTCAGCACTTGGCTGCAAAAGCTGGAAAAGCAATTAGTACTGTTCTACTGTTTATTGTGTGTGGCAGGTAGAGAGGGATCCTCTCGTTGCAAGAGATGGCAGTGGCTGAAAAGAGTGTGTCCTATTCTTAACCTTGTGAGTATCCACTTCATCATGTCTGTTTTGTTGTATGCTAGATTTCCATGGTTGGAGTAAACTTTTAATTTGATGCAATTTGTTATTGGTTAAGATCTCCCATTGCTGTATCCCACTGTGATGAATAACTTGTTTGTAGTTTGAGAAAGGAATGTATTCGGGCACAGATATGTTGCTGTTGGCTTCTTTAGCAGCTTTGTCTGATTGTTCAATGCCATATATTCTGACATGACTTGGGATCCAGCAAAGTCTAATGTTATGACCTTTTTCAATGAGCTTTGATACTTGGCATTGGATTTGTTGCTGGACTGGATGTTTATTAGAACTGACATTTTGTATAGCTATCATGGAGCTAAGGGAATCTGTGAAAATGATGCTGTTTTGAGAGCTTAAAAGTTCGATTTGATTTAGCACTAACATGATCGCTTGCCATTCTGCAGTATAAATACTACAGTCTTTTGGGAGTCTTTGGGCCAATGTGATATTTGAAGATAAACTGATGCCTCCTACTTGAGATTCAGTTTTTGAGCCGTCTGTATGTAGGATGCAATCATCTAAAATTGTGACTTGTAAACAGCAAGCAGGCATTGATTGCTCCGAAAAACAAAGTAGGAGAAATCATACGTAGGTTGTTTAATATTTCCATGGTGGTGGTGTAGACTGCTTCATCAGTGGAGGAATAAAATCTAGATTAAGATCTCTACTGAGAAGAAGGATTTTTAATCTCATACTAGCAGGTTTCTTGATCTTTTGTTGTTGTTGATAATGTTGTTCCCATTCTGATGTAAAAAGAGTTTTCTGTAGTAGAAGTGATACGTAGGTTGTTTAATATTTCCATGGTGGTGGTGGTGTAGATTGCTCCATCAGCGGAGGAATAAAATCTAGATTAAGATCTCTACTGAGGAGAAGGATTTTTAATCTCATACTAGCAGGTTTCTCGATTTTTTGTTATTGTGAATAATGTTTTTCCCATTCTGATGTAAAAAAAAAAAAAAGTTTCCTGTAGTAGAAGTCATATGTAGATTGTTTAATATTTCCATTGTGGGGGAGTAGACTGCTTCATCAGTGGAGGAATAAAATCTAGATTAAGATCTCTACTGAGGAGAAGGATTTTTAATCTCATACTAGCAGGTTTCTCGATTTTTTGTTGTTGTTGATAATGTTGTTCCCATTCTGATGTAAAAAGAGTTTTCTGTAGGGGGTGACCTGGTAAGGATTTTATTTTAGCTGCATAACTAATTGATTATGCCTTCTGATTTGCAATGGAGGCTCTTGGGTCTCCACATACAGGCTCTGCACAGGCAATGTACGGAAAGCTCCAAGGGCTATTCAAAGCACACAGTAATATACTGGGTCAAGCCATCTCAGGGCACCAGGTCTTGCCGAGTCGTAGACTGGGGAACCATAGTCTAACTTACCCCGAATAAGTAGGCAATGTTTTTGTTGTAGGAGTGTTCTATCTGCTCCACAGGATATAGCAGATAGGACCTTTAAGATATTCATTTCCTTCAGACAGCAGACTTTTGTGTGACTGATATGCTCTAAAAAAAGTAATTTTTTTTGGCAAAAACAAGTCATAAGAAAAGAACACTATTTTTCACTGGGATTATCTGTTCTTTCAACCTGAATTTGGGATCAGGGTGGAGATTCCTTTTTCTGCAAAAATGTATACATACAGTCTTTTGTACAGAAATTCTATGAGTAGTAGCTATAAACAAAGTCATTTTATGACTTTGTTTATAGCTACTTGTAATTGTCATTCTATTGTCCTCATATACTGGGCTTGATAAGAAATGCCGAAATCATCAGTATAAACATTGTGATGATGTTGTTTGGTATCTATTCTACCATTTTACGGAAGTGGACTGCAAAAAGTGGGGCACTTCGTACAGATCCTTGAGGGACCCCTTTGCTAAGTTGAACTTGGAATGTCTGATTTTTAAGAATATTGCATATGTATAGCGGTAAGTGTCTTCTAAGGCCAAGTTGATGTAACCTTCTAAGCAGTGCTTTTTTTGTGAAGGTATGCAACGGTACGGCGTACCAGCACCTTTATTAACAGTGACGTGTGACATTTGGATGCAATGCACTTCAAAATTTATAATATCCAGTAAATTTTTTCACGTTTACCTATTATTCAAATAAACTTAAAATGATTTAACTAAATTTGCATTTTTTACTGTCTATTGTTAAGATATTTTCTATATTTCCCCTTGGAAGTTACATTTAAAATAGTTTCGGTTGAGGGAAGAAAGTTTTCATATAGCGAACGGATTTAGGAGAGAATTAACTTGGTACGGCCTGTTCGCATTTCTGGCCTTCAGGCAATTAGTGCTGCTGTGCGAATTCAGAGAGCTAAAGTGATTAGTATTGTATAACTTAGTGGTACCTGGTAAAACCTATCCGACCACCTGTCCCACATACGGAGAAGTTGCGCTGGTCAAGAGTGAGCAGATCAAGGGGTATTGCCAATGGGCTCTGGCCCACCTTCTACTGCAGTGGTGTCTAACATTTTCTAGTACCGGGGCCATATTCAAAAAAATTCAAAGTTTCTTTATAGTGTGTTACATTTTCGATATCTTATTGCGTGTAAAAGTAAAATTGAAAATATTCAAAAATTTAAGTAAGTACAATACACAATTACATTTACTGAACAAAACATTTAATGAGAAAAATTTTTTGATAATAAAATTTAAAATGCTGTTTTAGTTCACTTTCCTCGCAGGTTGTAGGTTGGACAACTCTGTGAATCAACTGTAAGCGCCCCATTCGAGAATTAGAAAGTGATTTTCTTTTACCCCCATAAATAATCATCTGTTATTTCACGAAAGTGCGTTATCCACATTTTTCAGAAAATTTTCCCTATCTCTGTTTACACTTTACTTTACCTGAATATCCGAATGATACCGATATTTTGGACGGTTTTGAAAAAAGAAAAGAAAACAATTTAAATTTAAGAATTAGTGACAATATCGATGACGAGAGAAGGAAAACGAGGCCTTCTAAACATGAATTGTTGGCATTTGGTGAAAATGAAGTTAGAAAATTGTCAATTAGAGTTAAATGCAATTCGTGGATACCTAACTGATAAGAAGGTTTCCGAAGAATTGAAGCATTTGATGAACGCTCTGAGTACGATACCAATTTCACCGAGTGAATGTGAACGAGGATTTTCAGAAATATTGTTTCTTAAAATTGTGGGCCATCCGCTGACCTGTTGCGGTCCAGCAAAATATGTCGATTTGTGGCTGCTTCGGAAACGTCATTCAGCAACCGATACAAAGAGCAGGAAAAGAAGTCAGCATAGGGTGTTGAATGAGAACTTAATAAAAATTTGGAATATTCTACAAAAACTTTATTATGAAATTATTTTTACTTATTTTACTCACATTTTACTTATTTTTTTATATACTTGAATAATAAATTTATGCTTAATAAACTGTGCTAATATACTTAATTTCTTGTTCTTATTCTAAAAAAAAAAAAAAATACTACTAAAGTAACAATATTGGGGGGGGGGGTGAAATTAGAGTACTTTTCATATCCTTTTAATTTTCAATTTTTCCCGATAGCAAAGAATGAGTATCAGCACCTATTTTTTTACAGAAAAAGCACTGCTTCTAAGTATACCATACTATCAGATGGTATCTCATGCTTTCTAGATATCAAAATGAACCATGATGATGTTGTTTTCTGAGAAAAGCATTTCTTATCTGATTTTCCAGTTGTATAAGTACATCTAAGGTAGAGCGATTTTTCCCAAAAGCCATATTGTGCTGGATTTGAGAAGATCATTATTTTCCAGATACCATGTTAGTCTATTGTACACCATTTTCTCTAAGATCTTGCTTAAGCAGCTAGTCAAAGCTATGGGGGTGACAGTTCTGTGGATCTGATAGGTCTTTACCCTGTTTCGGGACAGTTAGTATTATTAGGTAGTGACGTTTGTCTGGAAAAGTATTTTCAAGGTATATCTTTTTATATAGATCTAATAGGACTAATTGGGATTTCATCTAATTGTTGTATCATTGCATAATGTATCATCAGGATTTCATCAGGACCAACAGTGCTGTGTTTCATCTGTAGCAGAGTTTGTTTTAGTTCTGCTACTGTGAGCAGCAAGTTGTATTGTTCGCAGTGATTGTGGGAAATTATAGATTTATTTTTTCGGCCTCATTCTTGTAAGTTTTGGAAGCATTTGAGTATGCACAATTAGCAGATGTACTGGCTAAATTTTCACCAAGCACATTGGCAATATCTAAGGTATTTGTGACCATCTGTCCTTTCCAATTTAGCAATGGAGATGGGTTTATTTGAGAACTGGCAAAATGACAAAAGAAATTAGGCAGATGGTCTGAGAAGTGTCAAATGAGATTCAATACTGATAAATGCAAGGTGACATACATGGGTAAGAGTAGTCCCAAAAGATACCAATTGGGTATGTTTTCCTGGCATAATTTCTTGAACATTAATACAAATCCAGAAACTTGATTAAAATGAGGCTCCTGGAAAGATATGGACCTGCTGTATGAATGTAAACAAAGAGCAACAAGACTAGTCAGGGGCAAAAAAAAAAAAAAAAAAAAAGTACCCATATCAAGAAAGAACAAGTTCTGTAAATTGTCGCATCCAGACACTAGGCTACTGCTAGGAGACCTGATTGATGTGTTTAAGGGTTTAAACAGACTGAGTAAACTAAAATGCTGAGGCATCCTTATTCCTTCTCAGATGACACATAAAGAGACAAATTTAAATTGAAAAATGATGGTTTCAAGGTAGATCTGTGAATATTTGCTTGTGGCCTGAGAATAACTTACTATTGAAAGCACTTCCATCTGGAATTGTGAAAGTGGGTAGTTTGAATAAATTTAAAGAATGATTATACAAATTATTAGAAATAGACAAATTGTGTTTCCCCCCCCCCCACCCAGCTGGATGGCTGGTGTATAAGCTTGCTACCTTGCATCATTTTCCAATACTAATATGATATGCAAACAAGCAGAACTACACAAGTTATTGGAGATGGACAGGCGATAAGGATTTTTTTTTTTTTTTTTTTTTTTTTTGGCAGATGCTTTATAAGCTTGCTTTCTTGCATCATATGCCACCACTACTACTAATAATAATAAAACAGAAACATTACTTTTCTGTGTTCGGTAAACAGTGATATTTATTTAAAAACATTTACTTTTCTGTGTTCAGTAAACAGTGACATTTATTTAAAGGGCTTTTTGTGCAAGTTAGTGGTTTTCAACCTATGATTGAGGGGATCCCTGAAGGACTGTGAGCTATTTACAATACAGTAAACTAAATCCAGGCACAATTTTTCACTTTTAATTTTAGAGCTTTGACAGTGTAGAAAAAGGGAGGATACCTAGAGATTGGAGATGGGTCTCTGATATTCAAAAAAAAGGGAAATCAAAGGATGGAGTGAATTTGATTTCAGTTTCAGGAAAAATAATTAATTCAGTGGGAAGTAATGCAAGATGATCAAGACAGGAATTAAGTTATATGGCAATCACAGTATGGATTTATAAAAGGGCAAGTTGTCTGACTAATTTTATTGGATACTTTGACACAGGAACAAAGTAAATGGATACAAAAAATAATTTTGGCAATATATCTTATATTCCAGAAAAGCTTTCGATACTATTTCTCACATGAAAGACTACTGTACAAATCAGAGCAATGCGGCATGAGGGACAAGCTACTGCTATGGATAAATGGATTGTTGAGTGGGAGAATACAGAGAGTGGTTATCAATGGGCACTGCTCTCCTTGGACAACACATATAAAGGGACATAAATAGAGAATGGCTCCAGGATATATGTGTGAAAATTTGCTTTCAGCCAGAGAATAATTTATTGTTGGAATACACTTCCATCTGGTGTTGTAGAAGTGGACGGTTTGAATCATTATAAAGAAACATTACAACATAATTATTAGAGGAGATGGATTATATTTTTTTTGATTGATTCTGCAATGATACTTCTTTGCATCATGTGCCAGAATTAATACTTATATTATACTGAAATCATTAATTTAAATGAAACCAGATTGTACAATAATGGCTTGAGCCTGTAGGGTGGTCAAAACTGTGACGTGTATGCACTTGTGGCCCATGCAGCTCTTGCTAGTGGCCTCCATTGTGAAAAAAAAAAAAAAAAAAAAAAAATATATATATATATATATATATATACACACACACACACACACACACATATGTTGTTTGAAATCATAAATGAGGCTAAATACAAAGAGTAATGCTTTTGAAAAGAAAGTAGGTGGCATATCATATCCCAAAGAGTATTGCTAAATTTTGACAACATATGACGATTTTGTTCACTGTTCGATTTTTTTGCTGTATGTCTGTGCATACCGATATAAGTGACTCCTTAAAATATAAATATTGATTAATACATACAAAACTTACAGCATTTATTTCCTCACATGCTTCATATTTATAGGTCTGTGATGGCTGCTTTTTTTTTTTTTCCCCCTTTCTCTTTTAAAGCTAATATCAGAGTTAGTCAATTTCACATTGCCCTGTGTATACTCAGATTCTGGTTTTAAATATGTCTTCTGTATACAACATCAATAGTGATTGCCAAGATATGCAGTCGTGAAGATCACTGATATTGGCATAGTAACCTTGGAAATTCCACTGAATAAATGTATTTATTGTTTGCCTTTTGTTATTCCCTCAGACTGTTTCTGAAATAAAGCTTTGCACTTGTCTGGCTTGTTTCTAACATTTTTCAGGAAATATGTTTTTCTGTAACCAGGTTCCCTTCATCAAACATTTGAAGTATAGTATCATCTAATGGATTTCCCTATCTACATCCATTTTGCTGAGTTGGGGTGGGCTCATATTTTGTATTTCTTTGCTTCATTGGTTGGTTGCAGAAAACTTCTTGAGCTGTAATGAGAACATGTGTTCACAGTTTGCTCCTATAATGATGGAGAGTTAATTTTCTGGCAAGGTTTGAAAATAATTCACTTCAGGGTACTACAAGAGCTATTTGTATTTCAAATGGCTGGTATTTGTTGGTGATTTGAGCATAAGAGAGAGTTTTATTTAAATGGATTGGTAGGTGCTGTGTTCTACTTTTCATTTTTCCTTGCAAACATATTCTGAAATAAGTAGGGTGATCCTTTTTATATATTTTAGGCATTTCAATTGGAAGGAGCTGAATTCATGGCAACTGATATCTGTATTTTGGACAAAAATGGGGATTGCACAAGTGCCCAAATTTCAGACATCTTGCATTAATAGAAGTAGGTCACTGAGAGTGAGTATGAGGTTGTGAGTAAGAATGAGGTTACTATCTCATCCAGTAGAGGTTCACTTAACCTCAACTTTTCAACATTAGCATCTCTTTTTCAGAAGCAAAGTGATTGTATATTGAGATTATTCCCATTGATGTATTAAGCAGTTAGAATATTTATACGAAGCAGATCAATTCAGGTGATTGCTTTTCAAGCAATCACCTGAATTGATCTGCTTCATATATTGGATGATCTAGTAATATTCTCAAGTTTTTTTTTATTGTTTCTGAGAACCTATAGTACTCAGTAGCAGACGTGGGTTGAAGGCTGGGAAAGATGAAGAAGATACTTGTTGACATTAGACTTGAATTTCTATAGATTGTAATTTTTACAGAAAACATATGAAGGGAGGTTGTTCTAGAAAACAGAAGTTGAAGAAGAAAAGTTGGTTGTAAGTTTGAAGTTGGGCAGTAAAAGGATAGTGAATTGGTTGAGGCATGTGTTGAGGAGGAATTATAGAAGCCGCTTCAGAAGAACAGTTCCCATGGAAGTAGCTATAGAAAAAGCATGCAGCAGAAACAGGATGTCTGGGGGGGTGGAAGGAAGGAGGGAGGGAGGGAGGGAGGGAGAGAGACTTTGTAAGAGATGGGTCACTGATTAACCTACTGCCCTCTTTTAAATGGAGTCTAGAAGTGTGAAAGAAGTTATGGGGCCCACCCCAGTGTGGGGAAAATATTCCACAGTAGGATAGGTTTAAGATTTGTAAAGAGTGAGTAGCTGTTTAGAAGAAAAGTAATTCTGGAAGTGAAAGAGAAAATCCAGTATTTTAGATGCAAAGGAAGCAATATATGTGAGGTGCTTATGCCAAGAGAGATTAAAAGTCAGGGTAATCTCTAATAGAGATATGTGATCATGTCTAGCATTCTGAGTGTAGCTGATAATAAGCAACAGAGAGAAGAATCCTTCTTATGAGATATAAAAGAGGACTATGCCGACCGGGCTAGCCGAGTGGGTAAAGTACCTGCCCGGCAACCCAAAGGTCGCGGGTTCGATTCCCGCCTCGGGCTTGGATCAAAGTACTGCAAAAACCTTGGGAGGTGCAATATGGCCACAGAAGCCGATGCGCCAACAACTACCAAAATCAAAAAAAATCAAAAAAAAAGAGGACTGAGTTTTAGAAGGATTGAAATTAACTAAGTTATCTTTGCCTGACTGGAGAATTACCTGGAGATCAGCATTTAAAGAATTAATAGTGGATATTTGAAAAGTTGAAGCTGTTTGTGCAGGGCAAGGCTTCTCAAACTGAAAGGTGTAATGCAATGTGCTAGCTATCATCAGCAAAACTACAGATAGGATTTACAGTTCATTAATATACAAGAGGAAATGAGTGGGAGAAAGAACTGAACCCTGGGGAATGCTAGCATTGGTGGAGAAGTTAGAAGACAGAGCTGTCTACCATCTCCCACAGCGAGTGGTGAGAGAGAAATGTGCATACCCAATTACAAAAGACATTGGTAAGTCATAAGATAAAAGCTTAATAAAAGACCTTTATGCCAAACATCATCATCAAAACCCTTTGAAAAGTCAAGAGCAACTGCCTGAGCTTCACCAAATGTTTCCACTGAATTTTTCCATAGAAGGATAACATAAGCTACTATATCACCAGTGGATTGACACTGATGGAATCCATACAGGGGGATCACTAATCAGATAGAAGGTTTCTAGACAGTTTAGGAGTTGGCAGGATTTTTCACCATTTTTTGGAACAGGTATGAGCAAATTTCCAAGTGGAAGAAAAAGCACCAGTGGAATAAGAAGTGAAAATGCGACACAAAACAGAAGTAATATTAGTACTGGTTTTGAGAACAATTGGAGAAATATCATCATAACTAGGTGCTTTCTTAGCGTTAAGACTGTTCAAATTTCTTTGGACATCCTTTTAACAAAAGACCACAGGAGGCATTGAACAGAGTGTACCGGGAGCGGTAAGAGGTGGTTTACCAAGATCATTAATACACATGTTAGAAGAAAAGTAGAATGCTAGCTTTATCTTTGGAGATGGCAATAGAATCATTGAGCTTAACAGAGGTGGGAGTAGGGATGGGCAAAGATTTCAGCTATTACCTACAAAGCTGCAAAAGTTGCAGCTTTGACTAGAGACCAGAATTCTCGACTACAATTTGGACAGATTATTCTCTGCTTTACAATTGTTGCAGACTTCAATTCACAGAGAATATGAACCTGGAAATTTGGATGCAAGCCAACTGTGATATGCAAAATTCACTTCAGCCTTAGCACATTTCTTGGAAAATCAAGGTTTAGATGAAGAAAAAGAATTTAAAGCGGAGTGCAAAATAAAGGATTTCACCCCTATAAGAATAATTTTGCTGACAGGATCTGAGCAAACAACAAGATTTAAAACTAATCCAACTAAGGAAAAGCATAAAATTTCACATTCTATTCTCCACTTTCCATTCTCGTAATGCCAAACACAAGGTTGAGAATGTCCACGAGAAAAGACTATCACTAACTGTGGTCTGAGGTGCACAGAGGACCACTCACCCCAACTGTGTACTTGGAAGGGTTGCTTGTGAAAAAAAGATCAAGCATGTTGGCTATGTAGTAAGGATTGTTTTTTATTCTGGTAGGTTAATGGAAAATCTGTGCAAGGTCATGAATAATTGCAAAGCCTTGGCATCCCAACCAGCTGGGTCCATGTGACTAGAAAATGGAAGACAGCTGAGAGCTGTGAACATTCAAATCGCCAAGGAAAATCACCTTACTGTTAGGAAGGTTGTCCGAGAGAGAGAGAGAGAGAGAGAGAGAGAGAGAGAGTCAAGTTTCAAAGGCAGGAAGCCAAAGAATTCCAAGTGATTAGTGGAACTGGGAGGGTGAATGATAGAGGCAACAGATTAAATTAGCAGAATGGAGTAGAGAGATGTTAAGCCAGAGAAGATCGAAAGGAGGAGATTCAAAATTAATGTCTCTGAGAGGGAATATCAGAATGGACATATGTATAAATACCATCTTCAAAGTGAATATGGATTTGACACTCAATTTTTTGACATATGACTATGAGGGAACCAGACTCCTCATGTTTAAATCCTGTTGGATTTGATTGTGCGAATCCAGTGGCTTTCTTGGTTTTAGAGTCTGTTTGCTCCATTCTATCCTGAAGGAATCCCTTCCAGTTTACTGGCCTGTCAACCGCGTACAGCGGGAGTGCCAACTTGTGATCAAGAAGTAGAGGGCGGGTAGTAGGTATATACAGAGAAGAGAAAAATAAAAACAAAAGACGGTTACTTTTCTACCTTATCTAGTAAAATGGTTTTCTTTACTAAGTATTAGCTAACTGAATATTAGTTAACATTTGAAAAAAGGAAAGAATTTTTCTGTTCAAGGAAGAGTACAAATTCATAGCTAAAGCTGCTTGATCACAAATTTGGCAAATAGAGGGACCATATCTGAGTTCAGTTGTATTATTTTAAGTAACCCTATAGTTCAGTGGTTTCAAGAACCCAGGAAGAGTTATTTCTAACACAAATAACTTCATTAACAACTTCAGTCTCCTGGTAACACTGCTCCTGCATACTCATGGCTAAAAGGAATTGACAAGGGCTGCCCACAGTGCAAACTTTGATACCACTTGAGACTACCAGCTCAAATCCTGATTGTGAAACTTCTCAATAGCAAGTTTCACAATCTATGAAAGTGAAAACCTAAACAGAGATAGCAATTGAATATGTGGCCCTAAGGAATGGGGTTGGTTGCAGCCCCATAATTAGGGTGTCCTTTTATTTATTAACTAGGGCCAAAAACATATTAAAAAAAAAAGCAATGTCTTTGTCTTTAGGACTGTGTGGATCATTTTTGTTGTACACTTCATGTAAGTCAGTTGAACTCTGCTTTGTAAGACTCTCTCACTTTGGTTGCCTTCATCAGAAAACTCAGCTCATATCGGGAAAAGCAGCTGATAAGTACAACATACATTATACTCAGGAGCAGACTGGCCATAAGACTTACCGGGAAACCCTGGTGGGCTGGAGAACAATGGAGGTTGCTACAAGTTTTTCCCAGTAAGAATTTTTGGTCCAGTCTGCCTCTGATTGTACTTATCAGCTCTTTGGCTCATACACCAAGATGGCCTGTGAAATGTGAGCTAATTCCCCACCAACTCAATTGCCTTATTTAACATATTTATCATTTTTATTTCACTTCTTTATAACATGTAAAAAATAAACCCCCTAATATTACTATATACAGTGGTGTGTGTGTTTTCGATAATCTAAATACCAGCATAAACGAAATGTGCTATTAAACAAATTTCGTGTAAAAAATGCTGCTAGCTCACCCAAAATTGTCAAGAAACTTGACTGAAAATATACTTATTCAAAGACCATCTTTATTTCCCAGAAGGCTTTATTACTATTGGTTAACAATAACGTATTTTGAATCTCTTAAAGATGGGATTTCCAATTTTTTTTATTATTTAAAAATTAAGAATACAGCTTATAAATTTTTATAAAGAATATGAAATTAATAAAAACCAGTATCTCTACTAGCCCTTATGATTAAAAATAAGACAAACTGCTGCAGAAAAAACAGGGCATAGTATTCAAAGATAAATGAAGTTGCAGGATGCAGGAGGCCAAATGAACATCAAGAAAACATTGTTAAGACAAGATTTAATATTGACATCACACCGATTAGGTGAAAACTGAAAATTATAGGACATTTCATACAGGAAATTTTGAATGTTTCAAATATATAGGAAATATGGGGGGGGGGGACCATAGGACAGCAGAAACACTGTAAATAGGCATACTTAAGTACAGCTTACAAAGTTGCACAATGTAGACCGAATATAAATATCCTATGATGCATGTAACTAGACTATAGCTTCCTTAATTAGGCATTGAAACCCCCTGAGGCCTCAGTGTCCCAAAGTGTGGCCAAATTTTGAAATCATATCAGCATCATTTGCATTTCGATTTGCTTTCACTACATATATTGAATAAGACATTAAAAATCCATATCTTTTTCTTTGCATTTCATTCTTGGCAGCAAGAAAAACTCTGGGCATGATTCTGGACTGGGAACTGAGCTGTATGCCCAACAGACAAAAAAAAAAAAAAATAGCTAGGCATATTTTTTTTTTGCTTTATGCTAAAGTTCAAAAGGCACCTAAAAGTGGCTTTGATACCCATACTGACCAATTTATTAGGTCTATATTTAAATATATGATTTTCAGATCTATCGAGAAAGCCAGAAGACTTGGAAGGCATGAAGTTTTAATATAAATTGTATGGTTAAAAAATTCCAATCACTATTAGTTATTGTAAAAATATTTCTACCCACTGATATAAACTTATTATTTGCATATTTAGTTTTTGTAAATTATAAGTTTAATAAAATCAGTCATATATTTGTGAGAGGCATTTGAAAAGTTTGCGATCTGAGTATGAAAGTGTAAATAGTACATAGTGTTTAGGGTCCCACAACTCTGCAAACAGTGCTCTTGCGTTGAATACAGTACCCTGTAAAGGACAGATAGTGAATATAAATGAGGTTTTTGGTAAGAAAATGTAGGGGTGCAGTGTTAAAAATTCCTGTACTTAATGTATAGCCCAAAGTTTGTGATATTGGATGAGATGCAGGTCCATCACATTCAGCCAGATATAAAGGGGTAGTCTAAACATTGGAAAAACACTTGCTTGTTTCATCTAAAGAGAGGCAACTTGATTCCTTCTGCTGGCAAGATGATGGCATCAATTTATTGGGATGCTGATAGAGTACTGGTAGAGGATTATTATAAAAAAAGGCCAGACAGTCTTAGGGGCAAAGTTAGGACAATTAACTTTTGAGACTATTTTTTTTTTATTTCCTGCCAGTTGGGTTGGCAGCACTGCCATGGCAGATGTGTATTTGCGAAGTAGTAGGAGACTACTTGGCCAAGTTTCAACTTGTAACCTTTATTAGTAGGTGAATCAGGCCTTGTGAAGTTACACATGTCTAAATTTTTTAATCATTAAAATTGGAAAGAATGACCAAGTAAAGAACAAATGTGAAATTGTGTTAAATTGGATAAGACATCATCCACAGAAATGGAAATAGGACAGGCATACAGTGAGTCCTCATGTGTAAAAGTAATGCTATGAAGTGGCACAAAAGGTTTCGTGAAGGGAGAGAAGCAGTGGAAGAAGATGAACAGTGTGGCATGCTGGTTACCAAGTCAATGGACGAAAACATTGAGAAAAATACACTGGTGAGGTCTGATCATTGGTTAACGCGTTGGCTGATGAACTCTATATGAACAGGGAAATGGTTTGTCAAATTTTACATGAAAAATGGCATGAGAAAGTTGGTGGCAAAATTGGTTCAGAGCTTGCAAAAAAATCAACAGCAATTAAACTTGTGCAAAAAATTTTGTGAATGGCGCGAAGAAGATAATTTTTTTACTCATGTTATCACAGGGGATGAAAATTGGTGTTGCAGTATGATCCCGAAACAAAACAGCAATCAATGGAATGAAGACTATCAAACTCACCCAGACAAAAACAGCCTCGAAAGTCAAAGTCAAAAATGAACACGATGTTGATTTTTTTTTTTTTTTTTTTTTAATATTTGATGTATCATTCATTAAGACTTTGTGCTGGAGGGATGCATGATCAATCAGAAATTTTACCTAAAATTGCTGAAGAGAATGCACACAGCATGTTGAAAAAAAAAAAAAAAAACAAGAAATAGATTTTACACAACAACAATACTCTAGCACACCATCTCTCACTGTTTCTAAATTTTTGGCTCAGAAACAAATTCCTATTCATCAGATCTGACACTGCAATTTTTGGCTTTTTCAAAAAATTTAAAAATTATCTGAAAGGCAGACCTTTTGCAGATGTGGAGGAAATCAAAATGAACATAAAACAAATTTTGAAGGGTCTCACAGCTGACAACTTCAGCAACTGTTTCAATCAGTGGTGAACTGTGGACAAAGTGCATGGGATTAAGGGGAGAATACTTTGAATCTTTTTAACTGTTTCATGTTTGAATGGCAAAATAAATTTTCAGAATTTCAGTCTTGAAATTTAATTGTGCAACCTTGTATTACGCAAACTTTGTGTGGCAGTTGTATGAAAACATCAAAGCCAAATGGTGAGGAAAACTCAGCGAAGGAGTCTTGTTCCACCAGGACAACAAGCCAGTTCATGAGTCTGTCACTGCCATGGATGCACTATATGGTTGTGGCTCTGAAATCTTGGACCATCTCCCAATATTCACAGATATAGCACCAGACTTTCATCTATTTCCTAATTTGAAAAACACCTGGCTGGCATCCATTTTCCCACCAACATCAATGCCACTACTGCAGAGGATGCATTCCTGAAGGCTCAAGAGAAAACTTTCTTTGCAGCATTGATGGCAAAAGTTTATTGACTCCAAAGGGAATATGTTGAAAATAACACAGTTACCAGACTTCTCAAAAAAACCCTTCATATTCAGGCCACAAACTTTTCAAACACCCATCAACTAATTTTAAATTCCTCATATATATTTTAAGTTTATATTTTCTTTAACCTTTTTCTTAAATAAGTTTTTTTAGAGGAATTTGAAACGTTGTAAAAACTGAAAACTATTTTAAATATTATCTTTTCCCATTTTGACTATAAAAATAGCATTAAACTCAAAATTTAATTAAATAAAAAACAAAAATAATTTTTTTTTTTTTTTGGTAGTTGTTGACTCAGCAGCTTCTGTGGCCATAATGCACCTCCCAAGATTTTTGCAGTACTTTGATCTAAGCCCGAGGCAGGATTCAAACCAGCGACCTTTAGGTTGCCAGGCAGGCACTTTACCCACCCGGCTAGCCAGTCGGCACAAAAATAAAACCATAAAAAAAATTTAGCTACTCAATTTTAAATTTTTTCAAAATTTCTCTGCATTTATATATGTATTATTTGATTCATTGACATCAACTTCTGGATCATGATTCCAGAAAATTTCTTTAGTGTGTGTGTGCATAGTTACCAGACTCCTCAAATATATACCCCTTTTCTTCAATAATTTCTGCAATACCAATTTTCTTCATTCCCCCTTTAGTTCTGTTTTACTATTTATGGTTCTTTTATATTTTTGCTCTACTGGCATGTATTTTATTTGTTTTCATTTTAGTCACACACACACACACACACACACACACACACACACACACACACACACACACACACACACACACACACACACACACACACACACACACACACTTAAAAAGGGAGTATGATGTTTTGAGCAGAGCAAAATGTAATGCTTGTGGAAAACTAAAGTAAATCTAATGGACAAGAAGAACATGTGGAAAATATAAAGGAGGACAATATGTAAATATTAATGAGAAAAAGGGATTATCAAAAAGTTAGAAAAAAAGAGGGGGAGTTTAGTAGATTTACTATCATGCAGGATATTGGGAAAACTTCAATAAACACAAAGGCTGACAACTACTAAACAAAAACAAAGTGGGCAGGGAAGGGCTGTCCAGGATTCCAGCCATTAGTGCAATTCACATGTGCATATATAAGAAATATCTTTGAATTGTTTTGAAATGTAATAGTGGAATGATTGTTGTACACATAATGCAATCCTGCTTTTAACAATGAGTTATCTTCAGTTAAAACAAGGTCAATGCTTGCATATATCACAAAAATGATAAAAAAATAAATAAATAACTGAATAATTGCATTTAATAGAACAATTATAAAACAGTAGTAAGCAAACTTCAAGTCACTTTCCCAGTACAATAACAACATAATTATTAGATAATTAAATTGCAATCTGCCAAATGTTTTCTTTAATAAAAATTTTCCAACTTATCACAAAAAAGAGATACATGTACAATCTCATTAATATTCAGTAGCATTCTGTATATTTATAATTATTTATTTATTAAAACTTCCATGCTCTATAACAACAAATTTCAAAAGAATATAAGCCTTAATTCATTGTTTAGGCACTAAAGTTAACTTAAAATATGAATTGCTAATAAGTATTTAAAAACTTAAACATATTTCTGACAAACTAATTTGTAATGGTGAAAACAATGGCATTGCATTGCCCTAAAAATTTAACTTTTGATGATTAAACAAAACGGAAGACAAGAAGGGGAGTCAAAGGAAGGAAAAAAAATACATCGGATGTGCTTTTCTAAATAAATATTTTAACTTTCTTTGATCCCTTTGCAGTTATTCTTAAATATAATGAAAGATTACATAGACCTGGCATGAACAGCAATACATGCATACTCACTTTTCACATATAATTATAAGAAAACGTCATCTTAACCTGGAGGGGAAGGGGGGGGGGATCAAAAATCTATTGACAACTTCATTTTGATTGTCAATAGATTTTTGACATGAAATGAAAGTTTTCAAATTAATGGAAACAATGGGCAAAGTTTTATTGCAAAGTGGGTATGAAAATTATCTCCACATTCCTGTCAGGGGGTTAAATACTTTGACCTTTTAGTGTTCTATTAACAAATAAAAATTATTATATGCTGCTTGAATTTAAATAATTTTACATAAAACAAGGCTTAATTCGCTAGGCACATATTAACCCAACAATGGTGGCATCACCAATTGTAATAACAATGGTAGCACATGGCATGACAGTCACAAATTTTCTTTTTTATTTCTGCTTGGAGACACCTATACTTGATCTTACATTAATGGAAACTTTGTCTAAATCAGCTATAACCTGTCATACTTATTAATTTTTTTAATAAAAAAATTCAAAAACTTTTATTACTGAGAATGAAATCATTATAACCATAAAACTATTTTGCTTTCATTTTTAAGTGTATAAAATTAAGTGCACAAAATTCAGCACAATACATGCCATATTTCCACTTAGAATATAGATGTACATTTGAAATCTCTCTCTCTCTCTCACTCACACACACACACACAATTATTAACTATATTTTTTTATCTAACCTTCTTGATCACAGTATTTATTATTAAAAACTGTCCAACATGTACTCATGGGACTGGGGTTGTTATCCATAAATAGAGAAATAATAATAAAAAATCACTTTATAGAACAGTTCGATCTTAAAACAAACAGTATCTAACTTTCTGTAATAACAATGGCATCAACCCGCCTGTCACCCATTTCAGGTATAATTCTAGGAAAACTATAACATGTCATATCCAAAACTACTCAACCAAGAGAATATACATAATTGGGGAGACAGATGAAGTTAGAGCCATTAATCTTTAACCTGTGATTAACATACAATAGGTATTTTGTTGAGAGGTTCTATCCAGACCAGCAATGCTGAGTTAATGGAATAGGATGTTACAGTTCTATGAATAATAGAACTCTCTTTGATGCTTTACTATAGTAGTGTTTGTAAATAAGTTCATAATGAATACTGAAACTGAGGAAACTTTGATTGATTTTGTCTGTCTTTCAACAATAGCTGAAATTTATTATTTATTATCAATAATTATTAATTTTGTAATATTACTAAATTTATATTTTATTACTGAGTCACTAGTCTAAATCAACATGTTGTGTTATTAATACAATTTAAAAAAATTGTGTACCATAATTTTTGTGCAAATGAAAAAAAAGAAAGAGAAGCAGAGGAAGAAAAATAATGTAATCTAGAAAAATGATGTGTTTTTACCTTTCGGAACCAGTATTTGTAAATGGAATCAGAAAGAAATATTGAAAATATAAAAGAAGTGAAGGAGAAAAAATAAAAACAAGAAAAATAAAGCAAGCAGGTTGACAGCACTTGTTCTGGTGATTTCCATCATGCCAATGATCCAATCAGGATTGTGAAACATTCTCATACACAGTGGGGTCACTGGGAGGGTGAACTGCACCTGGTGACACCAAAATGACAGTCTATAAAATTTTTGTGCAGTGTTTCAGCAGAAATTTATTATTTTTATTAAAATTTCCCTGTAGTTAGTCATAACCACAAAAACATTTTTCATAATCCCAGCTTATATATACTGTATCAATATACTCACAAGGCTAAAACTCTATGCTAATTTACTTTTTGAACCTTCTAATGCGCATGTGCTCTGGTCAGAGCTGTCATTATTATCCAATTACAATGGTATTTTAGCTACAATATTGTGGTATGAGGGTGGTTCAATAAAGAATCGCCCTTACCTACTTCCACATATTGCAAAGTCATGATATTTTGTGCATGGCATCATACTAAAATCTCTGTACTAAAGGTGTAAAATTTCGGCCCTGTGTCTTAATTTGTTTTTCTTTTACAGAGCAGAATGTGTGACGAATTAGCATCATGGACAAAGTAGAAGCCAGAGCTGTAATCCGGTATCTGTTCTTGAAGGGGAAATCTCCTAAAGAAATCAACGAGGAGACAACTGCTGTATATAAGGATGAAGTCCCATCCTATGGCATTGTGAAGCACTGGCATAGACAGTTTAGGTGTGGTTGAATCTGAGCCCAATCCAGGTCGTCCCCATTCAGCCATTGATGACAGCACGATCAGAAAAGTGGAGTCATTAATCATGGAAGATCGCCAGATATCTGTGTGTGAATTGTCAAAGGAGGTGAAGATTAGTGTGGGCTCTGTTGAAACAGTCCTTTATAACCAACTCCATTTACGGAAATTGAGTGCAAGATAGATTTCCCTGATTCCTGACTGGTTTTCAGACGGCTGATCAACAACAGGAACCACAAGAGTTGTTAGCCCTGTGCTAAAAAATTGAGGAAGACTTTCTCTTGTCTAATCACTCAGGATGAAAGTTGGATACACCATTTCGACCCTGAAAGTAAAAAGAAGTCCATGGAATGGTGACATCATGGTTCCTCACCCCCCCAAGAACGCAAGGGTCCAAGGTCAGCAGAAAGGTTTTGCTGACATTGTTTTGGGATGAGAAAGGCATAACAATAACTGATTACCTGTGCCTATTATGCCAACTTACAAAATTATGGGAGAAAATCAAAACATGGAGTTGTGGCATGTTGTCCAAAGGTGTGAAAATGCTTTAAGACAATGCCCCACTTCACACTTCTGAAACTGCTACAACACAAGCGGCCACTTGTGGATATGAAATGCTGTTCTATCCAGCCTACTCACCCAATCTTGCACCATCGGACTTCTTCTTCTTCTTCTTGTTTCCTTCCCTCAAATCATTTCTTCAACCTCACCACTTCTACAAAAACGGTATCCGTGGCCTCATCCGTCAATGGGAAAAATGTGTAAATCTGCACGGTGGCTATGTAGAAAAGGTCTAAAACCTATGCCAAGAATCAACAGGCCAGCACCTCTGCAGCTAGGTCAGGGCAATTCTTTATTGAACCACCCTCATAATTAGCATTTGTGAACCTATATCAATAACATTTTTGAGAATAGTGACACATTTTATTTACATTTGATAGAACTTAGGCTGCACAAAACCATTGCGCTGAAACTATTGCTTTGATGGAGATGAAAAAGTGGAGGGACATCTTACACAGATTGCTTGATATCACATCGTTTCTTGCCAAGCAGAATATGGCATTCCATGGCCACAAGGAAGATTAATCTTCATTGAATAAAGGGAACTTTCTTGAGATGGTTGAGATGCTTTCAAAATATGATCCAGTGCTGAAAGAGTACCTAATGAGATTAAAGCAGAGCACATATAAACTTAAAGTATCAGTCTCTTATCTTGCATAAACTCAGAATGAGTTTATAAGTGCCCTGGCAAATCATGTGAAGGATATGCTTGTCATGGACATAAAGTCTGCAAAGTATTTTGGGATCACGTTTGACAGCACACCTGACATATCACATACTGACCAGATGTCCGAAGTGATCAGATATGTAAAAATCAACAATAGGAAAGTTGAAGTGAAAGAAGTATTTCTAGGATTTTTTCCTTTAAAGGGGAAAAAAGCTGCTGACCTCGGTTTTGACATTCTTAAAAATCTGGAAAATGATGGACTGGACATAATGATGTGCCATGCTCAAGGTTATGATAATGCTGCCACTATGGCTGGAATCCATGGAGGTGTACAAGCCATTCTTAAGGGAAAAAACAAGAAAGCTATTTTTAATGGATGTATGGACCATTCACTTAACTTGTGCAATCAGTACTCTTTTGCTGAAAATGCATCGAGTGTGACATTTTTTGCAACCCTTGAAACAATGTTTTCTTTCTTTGTTGCTTCCACCCATCGACGGGATGTGTTAATTGAGCATACTGGAGTGTCAGTGAAAAGGCTATCAACAACACGCTGGAGTGCTCATCATGCTGTAGTTAAGCAAGTTAAAGAAAAGTTTTGATAAGTTTGTGGCGGTGATCCACATGAAAATTTGGACACAAGAGATGCAGCACAAGGTCTTTTGCCTGCTGTCTGTGATTTCATTTTTCTGTGCTACCTGTACTTCTGGTGTGATGTACTTCAGGAAGTTAATCTTACATAGCAGTACCTGCACACTAAGGGTCTAACTCTTGACAAGGTGGTGACAAAGCTAGAGGCACTAAGACTTTTTCTGCACGAGGAGCGCAGTCACTTAGTGGAGCATGCAATTGAGCATGCACTTTTAAAATCAGACGAATATAGAATTGCAGTAGAGAAAAGGGCCAGGTTCAAGAAGAGGATGGCAGGGAAGTAAGCAAGCAATGCTGGACTCACTCTGCAAGAAGAAAGTAAGAGAGAGATGCTTGAGTGCATTGATCGCTTTCATTCTGAACTCCAGATCAGATCAAGAGCCATCAAGGAAGTAGCAGCTATGTTTGAAGCTGTTCAAGCGAAAAGTCTCATGTCTGCCACTGAAGAAGAGTTAAAGGTGTTCATTACAAAACTGACCACTTTCTATGATGAGGTATCCAAGAGTGTGCTTTTAATAGAAATATCAAGGCTGAGAAGGCACCTTGAAAGTAGAAAGAGATTGATCCAGATTGGACAATATTAGATGTTTTGACATTCGTAGCTAAATGGAACTTCGTAAAATTTCTCCCAACCCTCTCACTAAGCTTAAAATTATTTCTGATGATCTGTGTGTCTGTGGTTTCATGTGAGAGGAGCTTTTCAAAGCTGAAACTTATAAAGAACTATTTGCGACCTACCATGGGACAATCAAGGCTTTCTGATCTTGAGATATTATCAAATGCAAGTGAGCTGGCAAAAGGCATTGATTTTGATGAAGTGATTCGCAAGTTCGCAGCTTTGAAGGCCAGGAAAGGAAAATTCTCATTTAGTCGAGATGTTCACTAAGTGCTGAAATGCTTGTGTATTTGTTCGTGTTTATTTTTTTGGTATTATTTCATTTGAGTATATTTCCATATGCATTTGTCTACAACTTCTACATTATTTGGGCCGTTATTGATTATGCAAACCTAATTCATTAATGTATCTCATGTAACAATGAACATAATTTCGATGTAGTTCTTAAATGTTTTTACTTCGAATTCTATTGTTTTCTTACCGAATTTTCACTTTAACCACATGAAACTGTGTAAATGTAAATACATTTAGGCTGTGCATATATTGTAATTTAAAGATGTAATTTTAATTTTGCTAGTTTTTTATGTGACTACTATTGCCATTACATTCAGTATATATGGGAATTAAGATTTATGAGTAACATTAGTACAAAAAACATTACTAAGGATTCTGTATGGTCTGGTACGGAAGGAGGTCCACAGGGGGGGTGACACCATGAGTTACTGCACTGGGTGATACCAACCCTAGTGATGCCACTGCTCATACAGCCACTTTAGTACTCTAAAAGGACTAGCAAAATATACAGCAATCACAATGAGTGTGTTATAGAAAGTGGAAAGTCATTGCATGAGCAAAGAAGGGATTGTATGAAATCAGCCAAAAGGAAGATGGGAATGGCAGAAAACTTGCTTTGTAAAACAATTTGATGCTGCCGATACCCATTCCCAACATCATAAAGGGGGAGGATCCTCCACAAGTCAATAGCAGATCTTCACAATGGCTCTGCCCATCTATTCTAACTATAGGAGGAAACAGTCAATTCTCAAAATTCCTAAAGATTGAAAACTTGATTTCTAGCATTTCGTTGTTGTTTAATCTGGTATATGACAGTGATGAAAATCATTGTATGAAATTTTACTGCACAGTTCCTGCCAAGTCTCTCTCTCTTTTTTTTTTAGGGCATCTGCTGATGCTGATTGAACCACCTTGATGTCATCAAATGTGAGTTCATTCAAAGAGGTGTAGGTCTAGCAGTGACAGGCCCAGGAATGTATTATTAACCTTCCTAGTGAGGTGGAGTTCTGTCATGAAACAGCTGCTAGTTTTTGTTAGTGGACAATTCCAGTTGCTTTCAAATATCTTCCTGTAGACAGTGTTTCCCGCTGTACCAACTTTAGAAGTTCTGGAAGCAGAAGAATCATCAGAAAGAGATATCCGTGAAGTCACTTATACTGCCAGATCAATACAATACAGTCACTATTCTAACTTTTTAAGTAGATCTCATATTCAAGTATTCACTGGAAGAATATCAGGGTTTTAAGGTTGTCAAATCCACACAATTGCATATATGTTATGCATATACAGGAAAAACATGTAATTTGGATGATGTGTAAATATGAAACTTAAGAGCAGATGGCATCTCACATTGTGCACCAGCAGAGTAATTTATGCAGTAACGCTATTCACTTTTTGAGTAAGCCATGGCATAATTCCTGCAATAGGAAGGTTTCACTGTAGAGCAATATTTCAAATTAAATTTGTAAAGAGAAATTAGTCAGGAATATTTTTTAAGACAATATTTCAAGATGCGAGTTACCAAGTAAGTCTTACCATATGGGAAATGATTCAAAAACCTTTTTTTGTGAGACTGGCTATGTAACTGAGAAACCACATGGTGCTAGGCTTAAATGTCAAATAGCATGATTGCAAATGTGCAACAGCGAAACCTGAGTTTGAAGATTGTGTGATCTCTGAGTGACTGGCTCAAGACACCAAAACAACTTCTGTGGAGATATATTAAGGAACAGGCATATATGAATAACCTTCCCTCAACTAAAGGATGCCATCATCAAGTTGATTACTGACATTCTTCACAACAATTTCATCGCATCACTGAAAACATGTTGTCAGCTCAAGTTAGTTTAGCACAGAATGCAGGGCACTCCCAGCAGCTCTTATAGCACACTGTGACTGCATACAATAGGTCTACACATCAGAGAAATTATGTTTGTTTAAGGTTTTACCACTGCACCAGCAGCAAATTATATGTTGTTCCTGCAAGTGTATCCAGAGATACATGCAATTGTACAGGCTTGATGACTTTTAAAACATGCCACATTCATAAATTCATGAAATGAACTATTGAAACAAAACTACTTGTGCAAATATGATTTTCCAGAAGAATAATAATATTCTCTGAAACTAATAAATAAAACAAATTTTTTTTTTTTTAAATTTTTGAACAAGCTCTTTGCAATATCAAAAAGAGTCAGATTAACAATGTCAAGAAAACTGCTCTACGAATTTAAGTGAAAATGTTTTAAACGCGGTCTTTTGATCACCACCATAATATTTTGCATCAACTATGAAATGCATGAAGGAAACATCTTTTATGAAAAGATCACACAACATCATGATGTTGAGGCCATAGTACACACATTTGGGTGGAATACTGGTTCCAGTCCATTGTGCTGGAACCATTGTCCACTAGTATTTAGCACTGTTGTGCGTTTAGCATAACAGTGCTAAATACTGCTAACAATTTTGTCATTGTCAAAATAATTAACTGTAAACTCCTCTGACTTAGTGGTAGTGAAAGATTAGAATCATTTTTTTCCTAATGCCTATTAATACCTGTATGTCCTTTTACAGATATTAAATACATCTGCTTTTCATATAGGTATGACTAAGGTTAGTACAATGTAAAGAAAATAAAGCAATAATAAAACACAATTTCAATTTATACTAAAGTACTAAGCAATAAATATATAATATAATAAAACATCATTAAAGGGCATCATGAAAAGCTGACATATGGTTACGGTCCGCTACCAAGGAATACGAGAAAATCAATGTTTTTAACAAAAGGTTTAATTTACGAACATTATTTAGAGGTGATTACAAGTGATTTAAGTGTATCTTTCTCAGGTAAGGTGAACATATCACAACTTACCTGAGCATATCACATATCACTTTACACTGGCAACAGAAAAGAATTCTCATCCAGCCAAGCTATACTTACTTTTAATAACAAGTAGGGACCCTTTTTAGGTCAAAACCTGTCTGACATCTTAACTAAAAATATTTTAATAATATAGTTATACCTACATGTGAAATTAGAGAGAGAAATTCAGATTTTTGTAATACAGAAATTAAGAGCATGCTATGAGAGGTCAAGAATATACAACTTTCCCCATAGGTGTAGTTCATGCCAGTTCGATATAATTTGAAATAATGACCGCACAAATTAAAATTTTTCTCTTGGAATAATCTTTGTTTCTTTCTAGAAGACTATGATAGAATTACAAATCACCATATACAAAAGAATACACATTTCTCTATGTACACAAAAAATTCATTATGAAACAGTAAATTTGGCCAATAAATAATTCATACTGCTTTATTATAGTAAATAACATATTTACTTTCCATGTCAAATTTCCATTATATTAAGATGTAATAGAAATTTGACATGGAAAGTAAATATGTTATTTTACAGTCAATGCCATCATCATATCACATTCAGTTGTGCAGAAAATTCACCACAAGAAACTAAGCTGTTATTAACCAGTGTACGCATAATTGAAGTAATCAATTATTGTAATCAAATAACTGGATATGAACTGTCAATGTGGGAGGGAGGGAGGGAGAGAGAGAGAGAGAGAGAGAGAATGTAGGACTTCAGCTTCAGTTTTAAAAAGATCCCTTAGAATATTTCCACTCTTTTATTTTTTAACGTTTGTGTTTCTGATTTCATAACTGAATAATTTATTTTGATATTTTGATTATACCCACCACTATTATTATCTGGTTAAATTTCAAAGAATGTTATTTATATGAAAATGTAAATATTAATATTAAAATTAATAATGAATAGCAGCTGTAAAATATAAAATTTACATCTATAGTTTGTATTATAACTCTATTCTTTAATATGCACAACTATGAAAATTTATCACTAATCTATTAGGCTCAAAATGAATTGCAATTTGGGATTTTTGTTCAGAAAATGTTACCTTGAAGAATAATCAAGGATATGAAGAATAATCTCCATATCTGCATACATAGTTAATGCCTAAGTTGTAGATTTTAAAGAAGCTTTTTACTTTGTGTGTGTATGGTGAGTGAATAGATGAACAGAGAGAGAGAGATATCTAAATATGCATAGTTTTAAACTGACAGCGAAACATTTGTTCAAATGCTCTCAAATACTCAATTCAAACTTATAATATATTTTTTTTTTTTTTTTTTTTTTAATTTTGGTTATATTTTAATTTAATCATTAGAAAAGCCATTTCAAATAATTAATAATACTTAAAGTTAAAGAATACAATTTGCAAGACAATTTTAAATATAGTTAATAAATAAACTACTACTCTATTTCTGGGGGATAAAGGAGAGGTAAAAGCACTATTGTTTGTGACAATACTATATACAAAGGGCCAAATTAAATTTTTCAATATACCTGACTCATTCACCTAACTGACAGAATGCATTTCATACAGTTATTTGCTTCGAGAAACTTGCTAATATTTATAGTACAGTATTAAAGTGTTTATTCCAAACTCCTTTTATCTATATATGTACAGTACTTTTATCTATATATAACAGAACATTATGTGTATAAAGATATGAAAATTATAAACAATGAATATTGTATAATTGTTCTATAATACACCAAAATGGACAGCTTATATATAGTTTTTTCTTTTAAACTGGCTGAATATACATGTATGGCACAGAGCCAAAATGAAAATATAAATCACATTTATGATTATTTTCTGGACAATTAAGTAGAATTTGACAAAAAATCTGTAACCCACATAAAATATCACCTCACCAGATTATTAGAAATCTCTCACTGAAATGTCTGGTGGGTCTTGTAGATGCAATGAGAAATTAAGTTAGTTTTGACTATGCTATTTTTCATAATGATGTTGAACACTTACAGTTTAAATCACTATTAATTTAACTGTTACCATTCCATTTTGCAGAATGAGAATCTTTATATTGTTGAAGAAGATGAGAAAATGGCTGTTTGTTTGATATCATTTTTATTGAGCCAATGGCACTAAAGAGTTTTTCTGCCTCAATATCATCTGGAAGCTTTGTAAGAAACTGAGCTAGATAGATGAAATCCATATGCAGCAAAATATCTTCATACATAGAAAGAATGCCTGAAACAAATAAATAATCAGTTGTAATTTTTGTTTCTTTAAGCCATTAAGAGTAATCCCGCTATTCAACAAACTATATTTAATAGCAGGATTCTAAAAATATATGCACAACATGAGTATAGAGTATGTCAAAAGCACTTTCCCAACTTTAGACAAGGGTTAAAATAGGAGTTTCATTATTCATTACTCGAAGTAGCCATCTGTAGTGTAATGTAAACAGAAATAGTTACATATATTGGTGCGGGGAGTGGTTGATTTTCACGATGGTTAAAATTTTCTCAGCATTTTTGTTTGTTTCTTTCTTTCTTTACAGTTGTTTTAGGCACGCTGGCATCTATGGCCATGGAACACCATATGTATGGTAAGCAGTAGGTTATTTGTTCATGGACAGAGAATTACAAAACTATTGCCAGAAAAGGACTTGTGTTTTCCTAGCTAAAAAAAGGTTGTATACAGTGATAATTTTAAAAAAAAACGTGAAAATAACTGAAACATTTGTTTCATTGCCCAACAATGAAATAAGTAAAAATACTTCTTCATTCATTATACAAATATATATGGTCTCACTTCAATCTCAATGACGTTCATTTCCACTTAAAGTGCCAAACCCCATGTCCTTTTTCTGACAGAATTCCAGTTATCAGTTGATTCAACAACTACACATTGTTCGAGGCTGTAAAAATGTAAACCCCTGGCTTTTTGGCCGTGAAGGGCATTAAAGTCTCTCTCTCTCTCTCTCTCTCTCTCTCCAAAGAATAAATTATTCCGAATTATTTGCTGTATGATTCCTTTTGCATTAAAGGTGATACTTGTAAATACTTGTGATATTGCCTGCCAGAGAATTAGTAATTTGGAATCTCTTCATTTCAATCTTCTCCGGCTTAAAATCTCTCTGCCCCATTCTGTAAAATTCATCTGTTGCCTCTATTGTTCTTCCAACTCCACTAATCACTTGAAACTCTTTTTGAATTACTCTCTCTGAAACCCAACTTTCTTCAGCCCAACTTTTCTAACAGTGAGGTAATTTCCCTTGGTGACTTTAACAATTCCAGATAGTCGATATACTGAGACTTTTGCAATTACTAATGACCTCACATAGATTGTTCATTTACCTACAAGAATACCACGGCAAACACTCTTGATCTTATTCTAACAAACAACACTTTTAAGCACTCAGTCAATGAGTTGTCCTCTAGGCAACTCAGATCACAACTTGGTGATAGTGAGAATGCTACCTCCTTTATTAGACTAGACAAAGACAGCAGAAAATTTAAAATTCAGAAATGAGTTCGACAAGGAGACAATATCTCCAAAATTATTTACTGCTGTCCTTGAGGAAGCTTTCAGAAGATTAGACTGGTCGCAGAAAGGAGTCAATGTGAATGGAGAGTACCTAAACCATTTATGATTTGCAGATGACATTGTGATCATAAGCCATGATCCCAAAGAATTAGAGGAAAACCTTAATCAGTTATGCAGAGTTGGTAAGAATTTTGGATTAAAGATGAATATGGCTAAAACAAAAGTAATGATGAACAAGTATGCCAGAGAAAGGGAAATAATCATTGAAGGAGCAGTAACTGTATCACAAATTGTCTGAAACGCAAAATAATGAACCAATGTATACTCCAACCATGACTTATGGAAGTGAAACTTGGGCACTCACCAAAATAATGGAAGAGAAGCTGATAACTACACAGCAAAGAATAGAGAACAGAATGAGTTATATTGGGAATCAGACTGTTAGATAAGATTTTACTTTCATCCAGAACAGGGTCAACTTTATCTGCATTGCAAAATAATGCCATGATTGAGCTGAAGGAATCAGTGTAAATAACAAATTTTAATGAACAGTCAGAATGCAGATTTTCTAAGGCTAGTTTAATTGCATATAATTCTGCTGAGAAGATACTGAATCCAGGTGGAAGGGATGTTGAAATAGTGGTATTTAGAAACACTGTGGATGCTCCAACATCTGAGTTAGATTTAGAGGCATCCGTATAAATTGTGGAAAAATCAATACACCTATGAGTGTGAACTGCATGAAGTTGTTTGACATTTGATGCTTGTAGAATATTCTTTCCCCAGTGGTAGATGTAAGTGACACAAGTCGGTAGCATGGCAGGAGTCCATGGTGGTTGAGTGCAAGTTACTGCCTGTTGTACAGAACAAATGAAACATTCCAAATCTGCATCAGTTCAAGATGGCAAAGACCAGACAGTTTTACTATGTTAGGCTTATCTGTAGAGGTTTCTAGTGGTATATTGAATAGGTATGATTGAATGGGATGTGAGGCACAACTTTGTATTTTGACAGCATGCTTTAGTATCAATGTTTTCCTATGTAATGTTAATGGCAGCTCATGAACGTAAATGTACAGGCTATGAGTTGGCAATGTTCTTAATGCACCAAGTGCAATCCTCAAGGCACTGTGTTGAACTGGGTCATACCAGAGAAGTGCACTTGCTCTGGCAGAATCATAGACAGGAGCACCATAATGAAGAGAGGATCTGATTAATGCCCAATATAACTGAAGTAGGAAAGTGTGATCTGCGGCCCACGTTGGAATGGATAAAGTTAACTTTTTTGTACAGGAAGTACGTAACATTTTAATATGGTCTAAGAAATTTAATTTGTTGTCAAGGACTAGCATTAGTAGAGGCTTATGATGCAAGAAACCAAGCTTATGAAGCATCAGCCAAAAAAAAAAAAAAAAAAAAAAAAAACAAATCCCATTTCACCCCTCCATTCGTTCCAAATTCCTTAAATCAGCCTTAAATTTATTTAGGCTATCAATTTCCACAAAAAAAGATGTAAGTCTGTTCCACCAATCGTAGAATAGACTTCCACACTTTCTTCTGCAAATCAATTCTACACCTATTTTTCCTCAATCTGAATCATTGCCCCCTCAGGTTCTTAATCTTAACAAGAGGAAGAATCCTATCAGCATTCAGCTTGCTCAACCCATTCAAGGCCGCATACACCTCAATCAGATCATCTCGCAGGTGTCTACTCTCCAGGCACTGCAATTTGCAGAACTTCAGCCTTTCTTGGTAAGAGCACCCCTTTGTCCCCCTCACCAATCTTGTTGCCCTTCTTTGTACTCGTTCTAGCAACTTTACATCCTTCCTAAAATGAGGGCTCCAGAACTGTACACAGTACTGTAGGTGTGGCCTGACCATTGCCACACGTACAGTACTGTGTAGGTGTGGCAATGGATAATCACAACCCTGTCCCTGCTAGCAAAATTCTATATATCATTGACAAGACTCCATGACCTGCCCTGGCAGCCCATCTGCACTGCTAAGCAAACTTTATATTTGACTGCACAATTACCCCCAGGTCTTTTTCACTTTCCACTTCCCCGAGCGTAGTACCACACAGTTGGTACATTTCCCATGGGTTATTGCAAACCATATGCAGTATTTTGCATTTGTCAATGTTAAACTTCAGTTGCCACTTCTCAGCTCATTTGCCCAACTTATCTAGATCCAGTTGGAGTAGCATATTGTCTTTACTGTCGTTAACAACCCTGATAACCTTTGTATCATCTGCAAACTGGGACATTAATCCTGATATACCTTCACCAATATGAATAATGAATACACAAAACAACAATGGGCCCAGCACCGAACAATGGGGAAATCCACTATTAAGATTTGTCCATGAAGAGCAGTGTCCATTGATTACCACTCTCTGTCGTGTCCCACACAACCATCCCTTTATCCATTGTAGCAACTTACCTTTAATGCCATACCTCTTCAATTTGTACAGCAGTCTTCATGTGCAATGGTATCAAAAGCTTTCCTGAAATCCAAGTATATGATATCAAAACTATTTTTGGCATCCAGTTCCTTTGTGACCACATCATAGTATACAATCAAATTGATCAGACAAGAACCCATGCTGTCTCTTAACTATTACTGCAGTCTTGTCTAGATGATCCTGCAATGCTTCTTTAACCATTGACTTCATTATTTTCCCCAAAACACAAGTTAAACTAACAGGTCTATAGTTATTTGTGCCACCTTTTGAAACCCATTTGTGAATTTGTGATACATTTGCACACCTCCAGTCCATGGGGACCTCCTCTAAGTACAAGGAGGCTCTCATAATTATAGCTAATGGTTTGCTTACTTCCTTTGCTGCCTTTGTTATATTTAACTTCAACAATTCCTTCTCTGCTTTGCTCTCAGTTATACAAAATCATGCAGCTCCCTGTTAGAGTTTAATAAACTTCTGGCATTCCCCTCATTGAATAACTTCTCATGTGTGAATGTAGATGCAAAATACTCATTCAGTTTATCAGCTACCAGAGCATGATCATCAATAGTCAACCCATCTATGTTAAGTGGTCCAATCTGATTCATCCCTTTCCTTCGTGACTTGATTACAGACTAACTTATATCTGCCATAAGCTTCTGTGTCACCCTGATAATTTATATGGATCCCATACATTTTTCTTCTCTGCCCCAAGGATCAATAATTCATCTGACATCCATTTAGGCCTAAACCTTGAACAGTATTTCTTAGTTGGAATGAAAAGCCTAATAGTCTCCAATATTAAGTCCCTGAAAGCTTCCCATTTAGAATTCAACATTGGCAACATCATCAGGTGATCTCATTGTACAGAATTTAAAAACTGTCTGATACCCCTATAGTCACCTTTACGAAAGTAAAAGCCCTTCCCTTTAGCCTTGATGGTAGTTACATCTTTAAGTAATTCCCACATCAGTACATTGTGATCACCATCAACCAGTTATTGTTAAGTTATGTTATTTGGTTTTTAGGAGCATTAGCAACTAAGGCCATATTGCTCCGGGATATGCGGTGGTCATTCCCTGACCTTTCCACATCCTCCGTATTTGGTGGGCATGGGCTTGAACCCCGGTCTAATCAAGAAGCGTGTGCTACGCACTGCTGCTCCTGCCCACCTGGCTACGGAGGCACCCCCATCACCCAGTAGTTCTTTATCTGCTAATTCTTAATGCATGAATAATCACTGATGATAACCAGATCAAGAGTATTACTCCCTATGGTTGCCTCTCGGAGAGGTTGTAGAAAACAGTCATCCAATAAATCCACAGAAGTCCTGCTAGTGTGCAGGTGACCAACCTACAAGTTCCAGTCAATATCTGGAAAGTTGAAATCCCCCGTTATAAGGCATTCTGATTTTCTGGCCGACTTTATTTCTCTGCACAATTGCTCATTATACTCATCAGATTTATTAGCCCTATAACACACACACACCTACTCTCATTTTTCCTTTCCCAGTGCTCATGTCACACCAAACAGACTCAACGTTGGATTGTCCACCAACATCAATTGGATCCACTTCCTTAGATTTTATGTGTTTCTTAACTAACAGCATAACCCCTCCTCTCTTCCTGTCCTGTCTATCCTTTCTGTACACATTGTACTCTCCAAATTCCAATTCTGCATTGATTATCTGTGTGAAACCATGTCTCTGATATCCCAACAATATATGCCTTTGATGTCTTGAATAAATTTCATAAAATTAATAAATTTAATTCATAAAGTTAATAAATTTAATGAGCTTGAAGCTCATGAAATTTACTAACTACACTCCGAGCATTGGTGTACTTGCAAGTATATACGCACCTGTTTCTGCTCTTAGTTACCCTAACACAGCCCATGTATTTACTTGTTCCATTATGACTCCCAGCAGTCCTGGAAATCTCCATTGCCTTGCTTTCCGGGCTGCTGCTCATTCCAATACAAGCAGAGCAAGAATCACTTTTGCCTCAGCCTGCAGCCACAGTTAACCTTTTAGTCTGTGTATCCTCTCAAGCTAGCGGTTTTCCGACCAACTTAACACTGCCTCGATAGAATAGCATTAGCAAATATTGTTCTACCTTTTCTATTTAAGTGAACCCCATTCCCGTAGCAGCAGTCTCTCCTGTCAACAAGCACAGGACAGGCTGAATAAAATTGTACCCCTTGAGCATTGCACAATCACTCCAGGGCTGAATTGATCAACAAGGCTCTCATCATATACTTCCTCCTATCGTGTCTGGGCAGAATTGTAGACACTTTCACATCAATTTGCGCCCTTTAACTTGCAGACACTTTCACACTTTAACTCATGACATTTTTTCAACATTGACTTGTACTTGTTGAGTAAATTTGCAGATCTCTTACTCTTAATGTCATTAGTTCAAAAGTGTATAACAACATCACCTTTTGTGCCCTTAAAAGATATCTGCTCTATAACATTGTCAACTTTTGCCCCTGGCAGACATATCCTGGTCCTGTTGGTTGGTTCTTGGGTTTTATTGGCACATTAGCAACTAAGAGTATATTGCGCCAAAACCAGGTGATATAGAAAAAAAATTTAATTTCACTGACCTAATTACTTAGGTCACCATGTCAAGATATAAAATAACAAATGTATAAAATGTAAAAAAGATAAATCAATAAAGAAACAACAATAACATGTAAATTTTATATACAAGTAAAAACCTTTATTGATTTAAAATAGCTAAAAACAGCAGACACATTGTCATTGTTGGATAAAATCTGACTGAGTGCATACGGCTCAGTCAGATGATTAAAAGCAGTAAAACGGATATGGCTAAAATTTGGACAATCAATTAAAATGTGTCTAAAAGTTAAAATTGTGCCACAGGACTCACACATAGGAGGGCCATCAGCCCTCAGCAAAAACGAATGTATCAAATGACTATGTCCTATGCGGGTCCGGGCAAGAACAACTTCCTCCTTACGATTCCTGCGCAGACTAGACTGCCACGGTTCAATTACAGGCTTTATACGATATAGTTTATTCCCAGAGTGTCCATTCCACAAATCCTGCCATTGGGAGTGTATCTTCTGCTGTATTGTTTGCCTGTAGTCTGTATAGGGGACTGACAGGCAGCGATTATTATTGGGGATTGCTGATTTGGCTGCGGGGTCAGCCAAATCATTTCCCCTAATCCAAACGTGGCTGGGAATCTAGCAGAAGCGGATATCATATTCACGTTCTCGGAGGAAGTGAATCTTCTGCACAATGCTAGACAGAACTGGATGAGGATTACATCTCACAGATATTAAAGCCTGTAACACACTGAGAGAGTCAGAATATAAAATGAACCATTGGTATTGGCATTCACTAATGTGTTCCAAAGCTAACTCTATAGCGTGCAGCTCTGCAGTAAATATGCTGCATTCAGAGGGCATCTGCTCCGATGTAGTGCTGTCTGTAAAGACAGCAGCAGACCCTACATATGATTCCGACTTCGAACTGTCTGTGTAAACTGGCGCGGAGTCAGAATGTTCAGCTCGGTGTGCTGAATAAAGCTGCAGGTAGACAGATGATGGAGTGTCCAACTTTCCCCAATTTCTAAGGGACAAGTCACATGCCGGGAAATGAGCATGCCAGGGCGGAAGGGGTTGCTTCGGTGTTTGGGCAACTTTGTCTACCTTGATATTAAGTTCTTTGAGTAGCTCTTGGAGACGAATACCGAAAGGTCGGTTGGCAGTCTTCCGGGTGTTGTACAAATTTTCCCATCGTGGCTCAAAAACGGATAGCCACGTAGGATGGTCTTTCATACTATGGTCTTTCATACTTTCTAAACTATGCTTTAAAACTGAAATCCAATAGGGATTTCAGTTTTAAAGCATAGTTTAGAGACAACTGCTTACGTTGCAGCGATAATGGCGGTTCGTTTGCTTCGACGTATAAGCTCTGGACTGGAGATGTTCGGTATGCTCCAATAGCGGTACGGAGAGCCAGATGATGGACAGTATCCAGCCAACGAAGTACACTGTCTCTGGCCGAATTGTATACCAGGGACCCGTAATCTATTCTGGATCGTACAAATGCACAGTAGATGCGTAGTAGGGTGCATCGATCCGCACCCCAAGATGTAGAGGAAAGAGAGTGCAGAATATTCAGCCCTCTTGTGCACCTTGTGCGGAGTTGACGGATGTTATCCAAAAAGGTCAACCCTTTAACAAATACGAGTCCCAAAAATTTTGTGTACGCCGCTACTGGAATAGCATTTTGTCCGAGCCTTAATTCAGGTTCAGGATGAAGATTACGCTTACGACAAAAGTGTACACAAACGGCCTTCTCCGGTGAGAACCTGAAGCCATTAGCAAGTGCCCAAGAATTAAGGCGATCAATGGATTTTTGCAGTTGTCTTTCAATAACCCTCATGTCGCATGACTGACAAAATATGCTAAAGTCATTAACATAGAGGGCACTGTTTACGGTTGGAGGAAGTTGTTCTGTGATGGAATTTACTTTGATGGCGAAAAGCGTGACTCTTAAAACGGATCCCTGTGGTACTCCCTCCTCTTGGCTAAAGGAACGAGAGAGTGAGGATCCCACACGAACTTGGAAAGATCGATTGGCTAAAACGTTTTTAATAAAAATGGGCAGTTGCCCCCTAAGACCAAAGCTATGCAGATCTTTTAAGATACCAAATCTCCAAGTTGTGTCATACGCTTTCTCCATGTCAAAGAACACTGACACCAAGTGTTCGTGTTTTAGGAAAGCATCCCGGATGGATGTTCCCAATCTAATAAGATGGTCCAAAGTGGACCGGTTCCTTCGGAAGCCGCACTGGATGTTGGAGAGGTCATTTGATTCTAGATACCATATTAAACGAGAATTAACCATTCTCTCCAGGATTTTGCACAGACAGCTAGTCAGGGCAATAGGACGATAATTGGTGGTGACTTTTGGATCCTTTCCTGGCTTAGGAAAGGCAAGAACGATTGCCTTGCGCCAGGAGTCCGGAAACTGCCCTTCAATAAAGATTCTGTTATATAGAAGGAGCAGAAAATCCATAGATTTTGGTGAAAGATGTTTAATCATTTCATAATGAATGCAATCTGGTCCAACAGCACTTGCTTTGGAAAGAGTGAGGGCTCTTTTCAGTTCCTCTATAGTGAACGCCCCGTTGTAGGGATAGAGGCCCTTGGACTTGAAATTAAGTGCCTGTTTTTCGATTTTATGTTTCAGGACCAGGAACTCTGGGGAATATGAAGATGCTGCGAAGATGTTAGAGAATGTTTCCCCAAGAGTATTGGCTATTGCAGTTGGATCTGCAATAGCACATCCATTATAATCTAGGATTGAAGAAGGGTGGGATGTATATTTTCCCTTCATTTTCTGGATTTTATCCGACTACCTTAGAATTGGTAGCCTGGTTAATAGATGATGTAAAACGGATCCATGATTCCTTTTGATTCTGATGGCGAATGTAGCTGTTGTTGTTGTTGTTGTGATGGGGGTTTAATGGCGCACGAGCTGCTGGGGCTATAGTGCGCCTATTCATAGGAAAATGATAAAATTCAAATTTCAGATAGAATCAATTTATGACTTATTACAGTGATGTTTTAGAATTTATCATACAATCCAATTTTTTTCAAAAACGAGAAGAATTTGTAGATGTTTGCATCATCACCTATAATATTTTTTAATGTCTTCGGTTCCGGAAGATTTTTTAGGGAAAGGAGGATGGATATTCTGTCCTGATCGTAGTGAGGGCAGTCAATGAGAATGTGTTTGACTGATAAGTGCGAGGAACAGTGTGGACAATGAGGAGGATCCTCTCCTGTAAGTAGGTGAAGGTGTGTCAGATATGTATGTCCTATCCGCGCTCGTGCAAGCACTACTTCTTCTCTGCGTACTGTTTTGGTGCTAGAGCGCCAAAGTTGTGGATCCTGTTTCAACTGATAAAGTTTATTATTGCTTTGGGTGTGCCATAGCTCTTTCCACAGTGCAAGACATGTTGCTTGTATGATATTATTATAGTCATAGATTGGAATAGGAGCATGGGTTAAATCATAAGTTGATGGATTTTTGGCAGTTTTGTCAGCCAGTTCATTCCCTTTTATCCCCGAATGGGCTGGGATCCAACAAAAGGTCACTGATTGATGACGTTCTTCAATTTTTAATAAGAGGCTTCTGATTTGGTTTAAAATAGGATGAACCTTGTAAGAAAAGTTTTGTATTGCGGTAATTGAGCTTAGAGAGTCAGTGTATACAATATATTTTAGAGATGGGTAGCGATTCAGGTTTTCTAAAGCTAACTTTATTGCATGAAGTTCTGCAGAGAAGCTGCTATACTCAGGTGGAAGGGAAGCAGAAATGATTGTAGAGGGAAATACTGCTGCTGCTCCAACGGCTGAATGTGATTTGGAGCCATCAGTATATATTGGCAATAAATTAGCATATTTCTGAATATGGCTTGCATGGAGTTGTTTCACGTTGAGTGACAGTAGAAGATTCTTTCCCCATTTTTGAAGATAAGTATCACAAGTTAATTGTGGAGGAGGTGTCCAAGGTGGGTGAGAGCATTTCACTACATCTAGCCTGTTGACATTAGGAATATTCCAATTCTGTGTTACTTCAATTAGGCGTAAGCCTGCCGGTCTTATTTTACTGGGTTTATTTCTATAAAGGTTTTGCAGTGGTGGATTAGAGAGATATGGCCCAATAGGATGCTGACAGCAACTCTGTATTCGGGCTGCATACTTAAGAAGTAGTGCTTTCCTGCGGAGACAAAGAGGGGGCTCATGTGCTTCAATGTATAAACTGTGGGTAGGAGATGTTCTGAATGCACCAAGGGCAATCCGCAGTGCACTATGCTGTATAGGGTCCAACCAGCGTAGTGTACTCTTTCGAGCAGAATCGTAGATTGGAGCACCATAATGCGAATGTAGCGTGCTTTGGCTCGTGCACGCTTGAGGGCTATTAGATTAACAGTGGTAGGATATCGGTGGAATATCCCCCACGCTTTGTTTTGAGCCTTTTTTGCTGCTGTGCATTGTGAATTCCACCAAGGTTTGGGAAATGGTGGAAACCGTGCAGATGTTTTTGGAACAGCATTCGCAGCTGCTTGGACAATGATTTCTGTGATGTACGTTACTGCGTCATTGATAGGCTCCTGACTGACTGTACTGAGGTTAAAATTTGCCTGATGTTGGAAGGCATTCCAGTCAGCCTGATCAATCTTCCACCGTGGTAACCTAAAAGGAAGACATGGTCTCCCACTGTGTAACAAGGTTATCACAGGGAAGTGATCACTTCCGTATGGATTCTCCTCCACTTCCCAAGTGAGTGAAAGGAGTAGAGAAGGGGAGCAGATAGAGAGATCAATGGCAGAAAAGGTACGGGTAGGCATGTGGAAGAAGGTGTTTGTTCCAGTATTTAGAAGGGAAAGGGCATTGTCATTGAGCATACGCTCTATGACCCGTCCCCTTCCATTGATGTTAGCACTACCCCACAGGGTGTTATGTCCATTAAAATCACCAAGAAGTAAGAAAGGGGGAGGCAACTGCGTTACAAGATCATCAAGGTCTTCCTGGGAGATCTCAGTCCCAGGTGGCAAATAAATAGAGCAGACCGTTAATAAAAATCCCACTGTAAGGAATATTGCAACAGCCTCTATGGTGGTTGTAATTAGCAAGGGCTGAACTGGGGTCTGATTACTCACAAGGATAGCCACTCCTCCATGAGCAGGACCATCCGCAATTCTATCCTTACGAAAGATTGTGATGTTATAGATGGTGGGATCATCATTTGCTTTTAGATAAGTCTCCTGCAAGCAAAAGCAAACTGGCCCTTGCTTTTGCAGGAGGGCCTTGATGTCATCAGAATTTCGCCGGAATCCACGACAATTCCATTGTAGAAATTTTGCCATTATTTTGGCTTGGTGGGTCCATCAGGCGGCTTCCGAGGTGCTGAGGGCTTACTTTTATCAGTCTTGGCTTTATCTTTTTTGGGGAAGAATGGACGCTGTCCCGTGTCCATTTCTTCCTCCGCAAAGAGTTCCAAGACTGATTCATCCTGTACCTTCTTGTTCTCTACATCCATTGTTTCTGTTATTACTGGAGGCTCTTTACCACTTGGTTTTGGTAGTGGTGGAGCACTAGGAGGTACGGATACAGGAGTGGCAACTGACTGTGTTTTTTTGGTGGGCTTTTGTTAACTCAATAAATAACATGCAATCGGGGTGAATGACTCTCTTGGTGGTATAGTCATCTCAGTTTGTGTCCCAATAGTGCACTTTGCAGAAACCTTCTGGGCATATGAAGGTTTTCCGCTATTTATTGGTTGGATACATTTTCTGGACTCTGGGTAGGAGATATTCAGCTCTGTTTTTAACTTTTGAATTTCTTTTTCATCCTTCCACCGCTGACATGCTCTAGAGTAGGAGGGGTGCTCTCCTCGGCAATTGACACAGATCGGTTTTGGAGCTGAACATTCCTTGCTCTCGTGGTCTTTAACACCACATCGAGCACAGGCACTGTCACCACGACAAGATGTTTGTGAGTGGCCATATTTTTGGCATCTAAAACACGACAGTGGGTTTGGGATATAAATCCTCACTGGGCAGTTTAGATAGCCTGTCTTGATGGAACTTGGAGGCCGTGGGGTGTTAAACGTGAGGATAAGAACTCGGGTAGGGACGAGATTCCCATCCTTCCGTATCGATATTCACTTGACAGTTGTCACTCCTTGGTCTTTTAATTCAGAGCAGATCTCTTCTTCAGAAACATGAAGATCCCACTCTGATATGACACCACGTGAAGAATTTAGAGTTTTGTGAGGGGTTACGATGATAGGTATTCCCCCTATGGATGTAGACTTTATGATTTTTTCCGCTTGCTTGGTGGTAGAAGCTTCGACCAAAAGGTCGCCAGAATGCAGTCTTTTTACAGATTTTGGTGAACCTGCCAACCCTTCTAATCCTTTCTGGATGAAGAAGGGTGACATCTTTCCAATGGACTGCTCTCCGGTAGAATGGAGAATGAGGAAAAGCGGTGTCACTGATGGTGGTGGTATTTCCTCCGTTCTGGCTCTTTTTGCAGAGGTGTTATCTGCGTCATGATCTCGATTAGGTAGGGGCCTTGTTGGGACCCCAGAAGAAATGGGATTTAAATTACTCATAGGAGTAAAGAGAAAGTGTGTGATGCCTAAGTACCACACCCACCACGGAGCCCTACGAGGGGGCGCCCACTTGTGAACTAGCAGGTACTGCGTACACGAATGGGACGCCGAGTTCGCTTAGAACACCATACCCACGTTACCAATAAGTCTTTATCCCGTCCCAGGACCAAAGGGAGGGAGACTTATTGGAACGCAGTTGACCCTAGCAGTAAAAACCACCCGCCGATTGATCCCAGTCGGGCCGGTCCGGGACCACCCGTCTTGTCGAAGCAGGGGCCAAAGTGGTGTATTAAGGCTGGGCCCCCCAACCACCAGGATCCCCCTTTCCGTATTCCACGGGTCGTGGCGCACGGCTGCACACGCCGGATTCCACAGATGTAACCCTGGAACCAAGGTATGGGCGTTAGATCCCAGTGATGCTAATCTGGAAACCCAGCAGCATCACTGGGAGGTCCCCTCACAACGTACAGGTGCCCACGTTGAGGGGGAATGTTGAGGTTGAGTAGTTTCTATTAGAAGATCACCTGATTAAAGTCGCCTTACTGATTTAGTTGAACCAGCAGCAGACTCAATGCAATTTGAAGAGAAAAAAAAAGAAAGGTGGATTTCCTTTCTTAAAACTTGCTTACAATTCGTAAGACTAAGTTATTAATTAAAGAGAATGTAAAAAACTTTTTAAACTAAATAAGAACTTTGGCTCTGAGTAAACGCTCTATGAATCACTCTGAAATTCGCTTGATCACTATAACGCTTGGCACCTCCGGGGCCTTTTCTGGATGAGGAAAGGAGATAATTTACTGAGAGGTTGTTCTGAAAGTGAATGCAAAATAAGAAATGTAGGACACTCTGTTGTTGGAGAATTTATTTTCAACTCTTGGGTTGTGATATGTCATAATCAGATTCAGTTTGTGGGCAAGAGCTTGTCGGCTCTAAAGGTGGAAACACATCTTTGCTCCTTTTAGCCCTTGGCAGGTCAACTTTTCTACCAAGGTTTCCGGCCCCGCCACGGGTAGGCAGGACCAGTGCCTGGTGTGACCAAGCAGAGGTTAGTAAGGATTAGCACTTATGAAAGAAAAATATAAAAGAAAGGTGGATTTCCTTCCCTACTCTCTACAAAAACTTTTTCGTAGAAGAGCTTCTATGAAATAAACAATCTTTTAAAAACGCTGGAACTTAAAAACTACTAGTTGCTTTATAAAGATCACTTACTGAAAGATCGAACAGATAATCGTCTGGTCACAATTTGTTGGCACCCGGGGCCACTATCGATCATAGCTCCTTTTGCCATGAGAGAGTGAGTTTCTTCTCCCAGGTTACCGGTCCTGCCACATGAAGGTAGGAGTGGTGCCACCATTGAACAAGCGGTTGTAGAAGTTAGTTGTTTGTTATTAATAAAATATATATACTAAATAAAGAAAGGTAGTTTTCCTTTCTGTGTTCTTATTTAATACTTTACGCACAGAACCACTGGAAGTAAATAAAAAAGGAAAAAGACACTAGAAAACAAATAACTTTTTCTTTAATAAGAGCACGCTATAAATCACTGAGAAAATTGCTTGGAACTTGGGGCCATGCGGCATTAATGATCAATGTATGGTCTGACGCTGGAACACAGATATTGGTTAAATCAAGGGTGGATGGATTTTTCGCAGCTTGATCGGCCAGTTCGTTGCCTAAAATATCAGAATGGGCTGGAATCCAAGAGAAAGTGATCTGCTGATGGCGTTTTTCAATCTACAGTAATAATCTTCTAATTTCATTTATAACAGGTTGAACTTTATCTGATGAATAACAGAATGCCTTGACTGAGCTGAGGGAGTCAGTATAAATACAGCTTTTAAAGAACAGTCACAACAGAGATTTTCTAAGGTTATATTAACTGCATATAATTCTACTGGGAATATACTGACTTCAGATGGGAGGGATGATGAAATAATGGTATTCAGAAACACTGCGGCTGCTCCGTTTCAATTAGATTTAGATCCATTTGTATAAATTGGGGAAAAATCAATATATTGTTGAGTGTGAACTGCATGAAGTTGTTTGACAGTGGATGCTGGTAAAACATTATTTCCCCACTGGCAGAGTTGAGAGTCACAAGGCTGTATAGGAGGAGGAGGATACCATGGTGGTTGAATGCAAGTTTATATCTGTTTTTCCACTAGGTATTGTCAAAAGCCTTCTCTATATCTATTGAAACCATTACTAGGTGTTTGCGTTTAACAAAGGCATTACAAATGGCAAATTCAGCCTTAAGCATAAGATCCAAGCATGACCTGTTTTGAAGAAAGCCATATTGGGTATGGCCCATTAGCTGTTCTGACTCTATGATCCAGACGAGTCTATTGTGAACAATTTTTTCAAGGATTTTGCTGAGACAGCTTGAGAGAGATATTGGTCTATAGCTATGGGGGTTGGTTGGGTCTTGTCCAGGTTTTAGGAATGTCAAAACAGTAGAATGATGCCAAGAAGCTGGATAAATATTTTCTAAAAAAAATATGGTTGTAAAAGACCAGGAGGAGGCACAAAGCTTTGTCATCAAGATGTTGTAGCATGACATAATAGATCCCATCTGGTATGGCAGCATCATTGTGGGCTGTTCTAACAGCATTCAAAGTTCAGAATATTGCAGAGGTTTGTTATATGGCAGAAGACGGGCAGTTTTTAAAGTTAATAGAAAGCTGTTCTAATGTGTTTTTATCATGCTGTTTTTGCCGACCGGGCTAGCCGGGTGGGTAAAGTGCCTGCATGGCAACCCAAAGGTTGCGGGTTTGAATCCCACCTTGGGCTTGGATATCACGATGGTGCCGCACTACCCAGTTGGATCTCATGGCCACAATACACGAAGGAAGCAGGAAAAAACTGGTTCCTTCATGTACTGCTCACATCATACGATAAAAAAAAAAAAAAAAAAAAATGCTGTTTGTAACATCGGTGGACTCAATGTAATTCAGTGCAACCTGAATTGCTATTAGTTCGGCTGAGAATATACTAAACTCACATGATAACTGATATGCATTAAGTGGGATGCCAAAATTGTTCATAGAATGACAACATGGCAAACAAATTTTTTTCTTAAATTAAATTAAAAGGGGTGCAGTGGGATTTCTGTTTTCCTGTCCATATATTGAAGGGAAAGATATCTTTCACTGCAAAAAATAAATCACAAAGAAAAAGAAAATGATTTTAAAGTGCATTTCCAAGTGTCAATATCTGCATTACTCATTATAATTTCAAAAAAAATTTAACAATACTTTGGAAAAAGTACATTTTGCAGTATTTCAACTGAAACACATTTGGTATCCTCTATAAAAATTTTTAATTAAAAAATTAAATCCAAGTAACATACAAATTGTTAAATTTTATATTTTGTTGTACAATAGTAAAACCTACCTAGGGAAGTACGAAATAGAAATTCTTCACCATCCCTAAGAAAAACATCCCACACTCTGCAAGCAACATCTAAAGGCAAAGACTTGCTGAACAATGTATATACCCTGTTGAAATAATTTCACAGAGTGAAGTAGAGAAAGAACAGTTTTAAACTTTAAAAAAAAAAAAAAAAAAAACTTATAATTTAAATAAAGGAAGTATTGTACTTTTAATAAGAACACAATCCTATAGTGCTTCACTCAATCTTTAAATTTTTGGATCACACAAATTTTTTTTAAACGAGAGAGGAAAAAAAAAAAAAACTCAATAAGACAGTCAAGACTTCCTGACTTATTATATTTCATTACCATTATAAAAGAATCCCACTGGGTGTTATACAGGTACCAAAACTAGAAAGCAATAGCAAACTCCAGATTTTTCACAGCATACAGAGATACAGTAATGTTTTTCTGAAAAGGTGAAAAGGTGTATTTCTGCGTAAAAGCTTCAGATTGGAGAAATCCCCAAAGTTCCTAGGGAGGTTCTCAGACCACTGTGCTAGATAAAGTTTAGCCATTCTAATGGGGTTCTCCTAGCAGAGTCATATATCAGAGAACGATAATCTAAGATTTAAACCTCTTGGGTTTGCGACATGTCATCTTCAGTATCTATTTCTGGCCGAGAGCTTGTCGGCTATAAAGGCAGAAACACACATTGCGATTCCTATTTGCTCCTTTTGGCCCTAGGCAGATTAACTAATCTGTCAAGGTTTCTGGTCCTGTCACGGGGAGGAAGGAGCAGTGCCCAGTGTGACTAAGAGTATAGTAGTAAGTGTTTGTAATAAAAATATGAGAAATAAAGAAAGGTGGCTTTCCTTTCTTGCTCTGTACACGCATTTGTGTAACAGGAGCTGGTATTATATAAATAAATTTCTTAAGGACAGGAACGTAAAAGAACTATAAATAGCTTTTAGACTTGATTTGATTTGGTTTTTTATGGCGCATTGGCAGCTAAGGCCATAATGCGCCAAGTCAAATTTTAAAATGCTATTAAACATTTTGGTAGCCAAGGCTACCACGTCAAACAATTATTGTGTTAAAAAGGTATAAAAGTAAAAGCATAAAACTTAGATATTTGTATAAAAATTAATAAATTGTAAAAAGTTAAAAATGTGAGACATATTGTGTCTGTCACCTACAATCTGACTGAGTGTAAATAGCTCAGTCTAATTATTAAAAGCGGTAAAATACAAACGTTGTGCTTCTATAAAAACAGGACATTCTATTAAAATATGACGGATGGTTAAAATAACATTACATATCTCGCACATAGGTGGGTCATCTGCCCTCAGCAAGTAGGAATGGGTTAGATGACTATGACCTATGCGGAGCCGAGGAAGAACAACTTCCTCTCTTCGGACCCTGCGTAGACTGGACTGCCATTGCATAATTACAGGCTTGATGTGATGTAATTTATTTGTATCCTGTCCATGCCAAGAATCTTGCCATTGGGAAAGCAGTTTAGAACGTATTATTTGCCTGTAGTCTGTATAGGGGACTGACAGGCAATGATTATCCAGGGAAATGGCTGATTTGGCAGCAGCATCAGCCGATTCATTTCCCCGGATCCCAATGTGGCTTGGGATCCAGCAAAAGTGAATATCGAATTCTAATTTCTTGAGAGAAAAAAGAATCTGCCGGATCCTGGACAGGATCGGATGAGGGTTAAACCCCACCGATACCAGAGCCTGCAACACGCTCGATGAATCGCAATAAATCATATACCTCTGGTAGTCGCGATTTTTAATGTGATCTAGGGCTGTTTGTATGCATGCAACTCTGCAGTATAAATGCTAGTTTCTTGTGGGATCTTATAGGATAATGTTTTGTGAGGAAACACAACAGCAGATCCCACATGACATTCTAACTTTGAGCCATCTGTATAGATTGGCAGAAAGTCAGAATACTGCTGTCTATGTGATGCAAAGAGTTGCTGGTAGACAGATGGCGGTGTAGCAGCCTTCTCCCAGATCTTAAGGGAGAAGTCGCAAGTTGGAAAATGAGCATTCCAGGGTGGAAAGAATTGCCTTGGTGACTGGGCAACGTTGTCTACCGTCAAGTTCAGCTCATTCAGCAGCCCTTGAATGCGAATACCAAAAGGTTTGTTGGCAGTCCGACGGGCGTTGTAGAGGTTTTCCCAGCGCGGCTCAAAAACGGATGGCCACGTGGGATGATCGGGCAAGGATTTTAATTTGAAGGCGTACTGTAAGGACAACTGCTTACGTCGAAGAGACAGAGATGGTTCATTTGCTTCAACGTAAAGGCTTTGGACAGGAGATGTGCGAAATGCTCCAGTGGCTGTCCGGATGGCTTGATGGTGGATTGGATCTAACCACTGAAGTGCACTATCTCTAGCAGAACCATAGACCTGAGACCCATAGTCGAGTTTGGAACGGACAAGTGCCTGGTAGAGACGAAGAAGGGTAGCACGATCTGCGCCCCATGAGGTTGACGAAAGGGCACGAAGGATGTTAAGCTCTTTGACACATCTTGTCCTCAGCTGACGAATATGTTGTAAGAATGTCAGCTTTTTGTCGAAAATAAGTCCAAGGAATTTGAATTCTGCTACAACTGGGATGTTATTTTGCCCAAGCCTTAATTCTGCATCAGGATGAAGATTACGTTTGCGACAGAAGTGTACACAAACAGTCTTCTGTGATGAAAATCTGAACCCATTAGCCAAAGACCAAGCTGTAAGATGGTCAATGGTTTTCTGCAGTTGCCTTTCAATGACCCTCATATTGCATGAATGACAAAATATAGCAAAGTCATCAACATAGAGGGCATTGTTTACAGTGGGTGGAAGTTGTTCTGCGATAGAATTTATTTTGATTGCGAAAAGCGTGACACTTAGAACGGATCCTTGTGGGACTCCCTCTTCCTGAGAGAAAACTCGAGAGAGGGTGGATCCTAAACGGACTTGAAATTGGCGATTCGAAAGAAAGTTTTTAATAAAAACAGGAAGGTTACCTCTAAGACCAAAATTATAGAGGTCTTTTAAAATCCCAAATCGCCAGGCTGTGTCGTACGCTTTTTCAATATCAAAGAAAACTGCTACCAAATGCTCGGATTTAATAAAAGCATCACGAATGGACATTTCCAATCGGATTAAATGATCCAGAGTGGATCGATTTCTTTGGAAGCCGCACTGTGTCCTGGAAAGCAGACCATTTGTTTCTAAATACCATACGAGGCGTGCATTAACCATTCTTTCCAGGACTTTGCACAAACAGCTTGTCAGAGCAATAGGACGATAGTTACTTGGATTGCTAGGGTCTTTTCCTGGCTTTGGGAAAGCAAGGACGATAGCCCTTTGCCAGGAATCCGGAAATTGTTTGCGAATAAAAATTCTGTTAAACAGAATTAAAAGGTGATCCTTTGACTGTGGTGCGAGGTGTTTAAGCATTTCGTAGTGGATGTCATCAGGCCCCACGGCACTTGCATGTGTGAGAGAGAGTGCTGTATTTAACTCTTCCTGTAAAAAGGGCTTGTTATATGATTCAAGCCCTTTTGAAGAGAAGTTCGGTGGGTTTTTCTCACTTTTCTTTTTTAGGGCCAAAAACTCTGCGGGAAAAGATGTTATTGCAGAGATTTTTGCAAATGTTTCCCCTAAAGTATTTGCAACTGCAGTTCAATCTGCAATTGGACATCCGCTGTGCTCGAGGATCACTGAAGGGCATGGTGAATATTTTCCCTTCATTTTCCGGATCTTATCCCAGACTACTTTTGAGCTAGCAGCCTGAGTTATGGAAGATGTAAAACGAATCCAAGATTTCCTTTGGCTCTGACGTCGTACATAACGTGCTTTTGCACGTGCACGTTTGAATGCTATTAAATTTTGCACGTGCACGTTTGAATGCTATTAAATTTGAATGCTATTAAATTGTGGTGGGATATCGGCGGAATATCCCCCACGCTTTGTTTTGTGCTTTTTTTGCTGCCGTGCATTCTGAATTCCACCAAGGTTTGGGAAATAGTGGGAACCGGCTGGATGATTTTGGGATTGCAATTGCAGCTGCTTGGACAATCGTTTCTGTGACATACATGACTGCTTCATTGATTGGCTCCTGACTGACTGTAGTGATGTCAAAGTTTGCCAGATATTGAAAGGCATTCCAGTCAGCCTGATCAATCTTCCACCGCAGTAAACTAAATGGCAGGCAGGGTCTACCACTAGTTAGGGTTGTTATCACGGGGAAGTGATCGCTTCCATATGGATTTTCTTCTACTTCCCAAGTAAGTGAAGGAAGGAGAGAAGGGGAGCAGATAGAAAGATCAATGGCAGAGAATGTACGGGTAGGCATGTGGAAGAAGGTGTTTGTTCCCACATTTAGGAGGGAGAGATCATTGTCAGTGAGCATATGCTCTATGACTCGTCCCCTTCCATTGATGTCAGCACTACCCCACAGAGTGTTATGTTTATTGAAATCCCCAAGAATTAAACAAGGGGAAGGCAATTGCATGATAAGATCATCAAGGCCTTTCTGGGGATCGTCAATCCCAGGTGGCAAATAAACAGAGCAGACAGTTAATAAGAACCCCACTGTAAGGCGAATTGCTACAGCTTCAATGCTAGTTGTAAGCTGCAAAGGTTGAAATGGGATCTGGTTGCCGACGAGGATTGCGACTCCTCTGTGGGCAGGACCATCCACAATTCTATCCTTACGAATGATGGTAATGTTATGCATGGTGGGGTCATCATTTGCCTTTAAATAAGTCTCCTGTATGCAAAAGCAAACTGGTTTGTGCTTTTGCAGGAGTGCCTTGAGGTTGTCAGTATTTTGCCGGAATCCACGACAATTCCACTGTAGGAATTTAGCCATTATTTGGACTTGGTGGGTCCATTGGGCGGCTTCCGAGATGCTGAGGGCTTAATTTTGTCAGTCTTGGATTTATCTTTCCTGGGGAAGTATGGACGCTGTCCTGTGTCCATTCCTTCCTCAGTGAAGAGTTCCAAAACTGACTCATCATGTACCTCCTTCTGCTCGACATCCATGTTTTCCTGGGTACTAGGTGTTACTTCCCCTTTCTTATTCTTTTCCTTTGCTTTTGTTACTAGTGGAGCATTAGGAGGTACCGATATAGGAGTGGCAGCTGATTGGTCCTTCTGTGCAGGTTTTTGGGAGCTTAAAAGATAACGTGCAATGGGAGTAAATGATTCTTTTGGAGGGACGGACATGTCCGTCTGAGTCCCAATCGAACACCTCCCTGCTACCTTCTGGGCGTAGGTAGGTTTTTTGATGTTAAGAGGCTTCACTGCTTTTCTTGCCTCCTGGTACGATATGTTTAGCTCTGCCTTCAGCCGTTGAATTTCTTTTTCTTCTTTCCACCTCTGGCATGCCCTTGAATAGGCCGGATGTTCTCCCTCACAGTTAATGCAGGTGGGTTTAGTGGCTGAACATGCTGTTGTTTCGTGGTCCTTTGCACTGCACCGGGCGCATGCAAGGACTCCACGGCAGGCCATTTGAGAATGTCCATACTTCTGACATTTAAAACACCGTAAAGGGTTCGGAATGTATGGACGTACTGGACAGTTGATGTATCCAGCTTTAATCTCATCAGGAGGTTTGGGAGAGTTAAAAGTCAGGATAACATTCCTGGTTTTAACAATTTTTCCATCCCTTCACGCAGTGATTCTCTTGACGGCAGT